>NC_068363.1:67851114-68151114 GCF_020536995.1 Dreissena polymorpha | reverse complement strand
GCATGAACTTTGGAAGATTGCATAGTAACTTTATACTAATCTGAAATGCGTACATACTGACGCCATACGCACATGCTTTGGTATATTTATTGTAATGTCATATGAACCTGCACGGCATCTCTGATTTTGACGTTTTTCTGTACCGCAGAGATTTTCCTGTGACGTCAAACGAACCAACATATATGACATTGAAGTGACTCCTGCAAAGCTCGCAATGTAACGTAATACGCACCTTCAATGCCTGTCCGGTATTTGTTGTACCCGCTATATACGGAATGTTGGCGATGGCGTTGTCCACAGACTGCTGAGTCATGTGCTGATTCAGGTTGAACTGGATGTAGGTTCGATCACTGAAGATTTCCGTGCCTATGCGCACCTTATCCGCACCGATGTCGAATTTGGAAACGACGCCACGAACGAACGTGAGCATTTTCTGGTAGTCAGGAGCTCCGATGCTGCCAGACGAGTCGAGAATGAAGAGGATGTCAGCTTTCGCCGAGCATTCTTTTGTTTCGTTTACTACTGGCTTCGAAACTGTGTGTGACAAAGTTGTAATACTTTGTATAAATAAACATACCGGTATTTGCGTTAATTATTTGTCCTTCACAACACAACGCTGAAAGTGTTAACAATAAAGACAAGGAGTCATGTCTTGATGATAAGTTCCAATATGTTTAGCAACTTTGTCCAGTTCAGAATAGTAATATTCTGTGTTGAACATTATTTACTGAAAGGCCAATGAAGTTACCTTCGCATGCTTTCGAGGAAAGCATTGCTTTTAGAGAAGTGAGCGCGTCGAAATTGTCGGCCATGTACACGTGCGTGCTGTCGGGATCTGTTGCTATGTTGTTCAGTTCGGTGCGCCCGATGCCACTGCCGACACCGATGGCGAGTAGCGTTATGCCGGCGTCACGAGCTTTCTTGGCCTCCGCAGCGGTCAGGGTAGGATTTGCCGACTGTCCGTCCGTCACTACTATGGCTATATTTGGAACATTCGGTCGGTCACCTAATATAAAGGAGAAATAACATGTGGCACTGTAAAAAAACTTCGCGAGTCCAAAAATACAAATACATAATGTAGTTTGTAATATAATCTGGATATATAATAACACACACGGTACAAAATATTTCAACAACAAGTGATAAATATATTGTGCAATCGTAGAAAAGCCATCTTAACAAATCGGCTCAGTCACCTTTAGTCCATGTTTGAAAGGTGTAATTGCGTTTTATCTAAAGTAATTACACTTCACTTACTTTCTCTGCAATCGTTTAGCTTAAATTATTCATGTTATGGAATTCGTCAGTCTAGATTCAAAACTTAAAAGGAATCGACCAGAGGATACTTTATCAAGCAAGGATTGGGTTTATTCTATTTCGGTGATAAATAATCATAATCCAATACTTCTAATTATCTCTCAAACAGCATTGGACATACAGAAAGGCAGGGCTATATATTTTCGTTTTCTGTTCTTTAACCGGTAGACGGAAAATCGTTCCGTCGTTTGACTGATTGTCCAAGGGTTTGCATGAATTTTCGATTTGTTTTTCAACGGTTGAATTACATGTGGTTGGTTGTCCAATAGTTTCTTTAAATTCGGTAGTTATTGAGAGTTGATTTCAATTTGATTGTTTCTCTAAAATTTGTATTGATTTTGTTTTGTTGTGAAAGGGTTTGTATTACATTCGGTTGGCAGTAAATTCGGTTTGTTGCCCACGCGTGTTCATTTGATTTGCTTGGTTTCCCTTGGGTTTCATTAAATTCGGATGGGTGCCCAAGGATTGAGTCAAATCCGGTTGGATTTTCTTGGGGTTGAATTGAATTGTGTTGTTTTTAACAAGGGTTGCATTAGATGGATTGCATTATACATCCATGTGTTTATCACTTATTGGTTAATCCATAATTGGTCAACTAAATCCTTGATTGAAAAATGATTAATGATGGCTTAAGGACAACCACAAATATGCAACACTATTATATATGAGCCTCGTTCTGGGAAAGCTTGGCATAATGCATGTGCGTAAATTGTCGTCCAAGATTTGTCGGTGCAGTCTGCATAGGCTAATCAGGGACGACATTTTCCGCGTTAATGGTATGTTTCGTTTAAAGGAAGCCTCTTCTTTTCGCAAAAGCTGTTTAGATAGTGTCATTCCAGATTAGCCTGTGTAGGCTGCACAAGCCAATCAGTGACTAATCTTTACGCACATTCATAAAGCCCAGTTTTTCCAGAACTAGTCTCGTATAAATCATGCTCACCATGTGCGGCGGTGAAGCTGTCGGTGGCCATGTACTTGATGGCCTCGGCGGTGTTGGTTCCCCCGGTGGTGTACGGGATCTTGTTGATGGCCGCCTGAACGCCGGGGCGATCGTTGTACTGGTTCATGTGGAACTCGGTCTTCACGGTCGAGTGGAATGTGTCCACTCCCACCTGCCAAGCGGATCAACCAATCAGATTAGAACAAACGGCTACGAAGGTTAATTGTCTTGCGTCAATCAGCCAATGGTCGTCGATATTACTCTTAAAGATAAGGACAGTTGATTTAATTTTGAAACATGGTTGATTTAATTCTTACAAACGAAACAGTGTTTAGTGAAATGAACTTTATTTCTTTTTATTTTTAAGTTAAATATCTCAATAATTTAATGCCAGAAACATGTCTTTTTCTTTCTGTTTAACCGTTTAGTAAAACATCTATGTGAACATTAATCACCCCATAGTTAATTCTGTACACATGTACGAAAAAAAATTGTGTGTGAAATAAAAGTTAAAATATTGACGTGATGTGCGGCTTATGAAGAAAAAATTAAAACTTGCGCCTCTCTTATAATACATTCAATAGTTGTTCACTTTTTAATGGTAAATACCTTTCTTTAAGTTAAAATATGAGTCATATTTGCTGCAATAGGATGAAAACATTTATGTCATTTAATTGACCGACCATGAAAACATTTTTTGACACGGATGACGCGATTCATAAACTATATAACACGTTTTTAGCTTAAGATACATATATTATCATAAGATAGTATGAGATCGCATTTTTTTTACGAAACATTAGTAATAATGATTGACTTAATCTCGAATAAGTAGTCTCTAAAAAAATAAAAATTCTGTGAAGTCTTTCATATAACCGGAGTAAAAACAACATGTCCAGTAAAGTGACCACAAATGAAACGCACATGCGTCCGGAATGGGAATTAAACCGCGGGTCACCGAAGTGAAAAGCACTTAACCAATCACTGCGTTAGCCCGACAGCAAACTAAATGTATTATTCATGTACCCGTACAAACCTGAACTGCATTGGCACAATATTAAAGCTGGCCCATCATATCAGTAAACTTAATTTAGTAGAAACCTGAACTGCATTGGGTCCAATATTAAAGCTGGTCATCATATCAGTTACCTTAATTTAGTACAAACCTGAATTTAATTGGATCCAATATTAAAGCTGGTCTTCATATCAGTTAACTTAATTTAGTACAAACCTGCACTGATTGGGGCCCAATTTCAAAGCTGGTCATCATTTGAGTTAACTTTATTTGGTACAAACCTTAACTGAATTGGGCCAAATATTAAGGCTGGTCATCATATCAGTTAACTTAATTTAGTACAAACCTGAACTGCATTGGATCAAATATTAAAGCTGGTCATCATATCAGTAAACTTAATTTAGTACAATACTGAACTGCATTGGCACCAATTTCAAAGCTGTTCATCATATCAGTTAACTTAATTTAGTACACACCTAAACTGAATTGAGCCCAATATTAAGGCTGGTCATCATAACAGTTAACTTTATTTAGTACAAACCTGAACTGAATTGGGCCCAATATTAAAGCTGGTCATTATATCAGTTAACTAAATTTGGTACAAACCTGAACTGCATTGGGCCTAATATTTAAGCTTTTCATCATATCAGTTTATTTAATTAAGTACAAACCTGAACTGCATTGGGTCCAATATTTAAGCTGGTCATCACATCAGTTAACTTAATTTAGTACCAACCTGAACTGCATTAGGCCCAATATTAAAGCTTGTCATCATATCAGTTAACTTAATTTAGTACCAACCTGAACTGCATTGGGCCCAATATTAAAGCTGGCCATCATACCAGTTAACTTAATTTAGTACAAACATGAACTGCATTGGGCCCAATATTAAAGCTGGTCATCATATCAGTTAACTTTATTTAGTACAAACCTGATTTTTTGTTACCTGAACTGCATTGGGCCCAATATAAAAGCTGGTCACCATATCAGTTAACTTAATTTAGTACCAACCTGAACTGCATTGGGCCCAATATTCAAGCTGGCTATCATGCTAGTTAACTTAGTTTAGTACAAACCTGAACTGCATTGGGCCCAATATTAAAGCTGGTCATCATATCGTGCACGAACGTCTTCATCTTCTGGAAGTTGGCGGAGCCCACGGAGCCAGACGAGTCCAAGAGGAACATGATGTCGGCCTGGGCCTCGCAATCGGGCTTGGGTGCCGGGGTGGTCGGGGGCATGGTGGTCGCCTTGACTACGGGGGAAAAATGACACAGTTAGGGAAGTAGGAGTTCCGCTTTTATGGATTTTTTTGTTTAGAAGATAATTTTTAACGAGAATCCAGTTTGAGCGGAAAGTGTCGTCCCTATGCGGACTGTATATACTAATCTGGGTAGACACTGTACGCACTTGCCTTTTTTATTAATCGTGAAATAGTTGTAATTATTTGTATTGGTAAAACAACAAACAATATTGTATCCTGTTGAGCCCAAGGTCGATATTTTTCTGCTAACAATGGCATTCAAATATGTTTAAACATCATTCAGGTCAACACTAAGGCATATTTGCAGAAATATTTGTATACTGGTTCGTGCAAGTAACCCATTCCCGTTATGACTGGTTCCGAGCAAAGCATATAAACATGTTGTTTGTTACCTGTTTTGAAGAATAGCTAAGCCCCGTTTCGGGTTATGCTGTTACGAAATGACTTACATGTACCAATAATATGTGTATAAACTATACAAGTTTATGAAATACCTACGTTATGTATTTAATACCTTCGCACGTCTTCTTGGACAGCGTTCCTTTAATCGTGTCCAGATTACTAAAGTTGTCCACTTGGAATACGTGACTGGCGTCCGGGTCGGTTGCCATGGCATTCAGCTCGGCCGTACCTATCCCTGTGCCAACACCGATGGCAAACACTGTGACACCTTGTTGTCGGAGGAGAGCGGCCTCGGATGCCGTGGCGGCGGGGTTATTTGATTGACCTGTTGATAGATAATAAAATTGACTGTGTGTTCAGTGTATTTCAAAGACTTTGCACTCGGTGAATTCACATCTTCAACGCCAAAGCAATCAGAAGACAAGAGATGTGTCTCAAAACCATTGCATTTATTCTGTTTAATTTCGGAACGTCTTATCATTATCATAGCTTTGCGTTAAACAGGCAGATTATGGTATTTGTATTACCAAAATGATCGCATGTGTGTGTAGTTACTTTTATTGAATGAAAATGTGCCGGTTATTTCCTATGACACTCGCCCTAAGAAGACTTGTTGGTTAGGGTACGGGACATAAAGACGTGAGACGCACCGTTGTTTGGCTCTTAAAGTATGTTTTAAGCATATAAAACAGCGCATCTTGATTTGACGTATTGTGTATGCTTAAGACGTTTTATGAAAGATATGGTGAGTGGAGGATCGAGTCTGCGACCCCTTAGTTATGGATACAGTGTTTTTCCACGAGACAACGGCTTCGCTTATCGCGTATATAGTCTGCAATTCGTTTTAAATGGTCACGTACCATCTGTAACGATGATGGCGATCTTAGCTGCGTTTCCTCGCATCCCATTGGCTGCCGAGAACGAGGTCTCGCGTGCGTACTTGATCGCCTCGTCTGTGTGTGTCGTCTGCCCCGTGTACCTAGGAGAACAATTGTGCCATCGTTAAAAGTGTTTGTTTAATTAATTAATAAACAATGTTGCATGCACTTATGAACCGATACATACATTTGCAATGTCTTCGTAAATTGATGGTTAAGCACATTTTCCATTTACAAAATTGACATTCAAAATGGAATGCGAGGTCTCTTAACAAACTCACGTTATAGCGGTGACCGCGGCCTGAATTGCGGCCTTGTCCGTGAACTTGTTCAGATGAAACTGATTGTAGACCTTCGTGTCGAATGTGACCACGCCTATGTGCGTATCCGCGGCGCCTATTGGAAAGCCGTCAATCATCTTGTTCACGAACTGGAGCATCTTGTTGAAGCTTGGGGCGCCGACACTGCCCGAGGCGTCCAGAATGAACACGATATCGGCCGGTTCGGTGCCGTTGCAACCTGTAACGTGTTGATTGAAATGAACATAATTATGTCTTTACAAAGACTATCCGCGCTGAATTAACATAAGAGCCGCGTTCTGAGAAAACTGGGCATTATTCATGTGCGTTAAGTGTCGTCCCAGATTAGCCTGTGCACTCCGCACAGGCTAATCAGGGACGACACTTTCCGCTTTTATGGTATTTTTAGTTTCAAGGAAGTCCCTCTTTACCGAAAATCAAGTTTAGCCGGAAAGTGTCGTCCCTGATTAGTCTGTGCGGACTGCACAGGCTAATCTGGAACGACACTTTACGCACATGCATTATGCCCAGTTTTCTCAGAACACGACACATGTTGAGATGTTATTAATAGTTGCAAAACATGAGGCAAAGTATTTGACATGATCCGTTACGGGACTTTTCTGACCACAGTTTTCTCGGCCCTTAGCTAACCCTATAATTAGCTAGACATTTTCGGACTTCATTAACAAAATCATCATTAATTTACTGCAAATGTGTTTAAGAGTTGACAATTGTTAAATATTCCATCCCCATTATCCATAATCAATTATCTGCCCCTGCTTTTAGCATCAATTACCCCGTATCTTTGACCTCTTATGCCTAAGGTCAAAGGATTTGTTCCATGGAAACCAAGTCCGTCTAACGAAAGCCAAGAGATTGTATCAGTATAGTAAACAAAGTTGGCATGTATGATACTCTGGCTGTAAAGCTGAAATATCTCTTACCTGAAGCCAGCGTTGTTGGTATAGGGGTGGTCTTAGGTGCCGTCGTGGTTGTTGGTGGCGGGATGGTTGGGCAGGCCTGGGTGTTACAATTCTGGGTCTCTCTGGCTTGGCCGACGCACTGCGCTCCGCCGTTAGCCGGGGGTGGGTTGGTGCACGAGCGTTCATGGAACTGGGTGCCACCTCCGCAGGTCTTCGTGCACGGGGAATAGGAACCAAAAGCTGTCCAGCCACCATCAACTGAGCAAATATAAACTTAATGTTGTGTACTTTGGCTTTCATCAGTACTTATAATACATGTCCAATAAGATCCATTTTGAATTAGCTGCGGCATTTAATTTTAAGAAAAATAATGCTTCAAAGACACTAACATTATTGGTTACGCAAATATGCCTAACAGTCCAGTCCGTTCAGATTACGAACGATCCCAACACCCTTTTCATTTCATATTATTCAATCAATTATTTATTTTAATTTACTGTGGATGTTCGGTATGGTTCTAAAGTTTAAATAGTCTAATAGTTAATGATGCGAATAAGTTCGTTTTAAGTACCAGAGCCCTGAACATGCGTACCTGTGCATGCAGTCTTCTTCAGTTCGGCCTGTAGGGTGCTTAAGGCGTCGAAGCTGCTCACTGAGAACACGTGCTGATGGTCGGTGGCAATGATATTGAGCTCATTCGTGCTCACGCCAGCGCCGATACCGATGGCAAACACCTGATCGTGAGACGCATATCAGGTTACGAAACAAAACTCGGTAAAAAAATATGTAAGCTACGCTTACTCAACTATACAAATAGCCATAAAATGCATGCACTGTAGACATGGAATGAATATATTATGATATGACTGCCTGCAAGCGTTTGAGCCGTATACAGTAACAAGGAGCAGAATTGTCCATCGAGTGAAGCGTAGAAATACATTTACATCGATTAATAGACATGAATACAAAAGTGTACATCCGTATAATAATCCGATAATAATCCGATAATAATCCATGTAATGTGAAACAAAAAAACTTCAGTTACTAGTCCTTGCGACTTTGTGATATGAAAATAACAATCCGACTTGGCCCATGTTAAATTTATAGCCGTCATGCAAACGGATCGTCACATTTAAGTAAGTCTTGTATGAGGACCTCCGCCAAGACACTCAATGTTTCATTTCTTCTATCCCGCCTATGTAACAAATTAACCAACTGAATAATTCAAACAACTTAACTAACAGCCCATGTTTGTAATCTTGACCAGATCAGACTGGGTGCTTGAAACGTATGCGCTGACTTGGGAATTTTCAAGCAGCCAATTCAATAACGACATGGACAGTTACCCAAAATTTCGCATTTTTTATGATGAAATGGGCTTATCGACAAAAATCAGATTAGTCATTCTCGAGTTCACAATTAGGATAAAAGTTAAATTGTATTGAGATATATCGCAAGTGATGCAATAAATAAATGGAAAATAACAAACATGATTCTTGGGTGTGTATTTTCAAGATGCACGTGTTAAAAGTGCTTATTTTGTAAAATCTGAAGCAATTTTATTCTGATATCGTACGGTAACACCTGACGTAGGTGTCAAAATACCGATTATGTTCTTAGGTAGTTATATCCCATCAGGATGTTTGGTCGTTCAAAATACGGACTCGTTGCTTCAAGATGGTTTATCTCTGGTCCTCAATATTTAATCAGGTGTGTTCAAATATTTATCAAAAGATAGTGTCAGAACAAACAAGATAAATATCAAATGACGTGCATGGTGCGCTTCAAACGGATACTCAAACGTTTTGACTGGCTTACATGTAAAACCTTAACATCTGATTGGCTGCCCTTTAGCCAATCAGACTAAACGACCAACATTTTGTAATTGTTATCACAAATTTGTTGGATTACTTCGAGCTAGTTTTCGCCAGTCACACATGTTCTTTTATCATGTAACCTCTCGACTATTACAGCGCACCTCACCATAGAGTGTTTCTCTTCATTATATAATCAAGGGTGGTCTAAAAGTAACATGTTTCCCTGTTTACAAAACTGGCCAAACGCAGCTGATCAAACCGTCATAGCAGAGATGAGTGCAGGTATCAAAAACGTATCCTGCTTAACGTGAGGGAAGGACACATTATTATATTAAAACCAAGCCCCACACAAATTTTGACAAAGGCTAGCATCTAATAATCAGGAATTTGCCTTGTTATTATCTTAAAAACATTACGAACAACTTCAAGAGTGTTTCAACGTAGAGTTATTGGTAACCCTGTTCTTTTTTACATGAAGTACATCGAACATAGCACAGTAAAAAAAGGCGCAACAGCATTTAATGATTTTTATACTATTTTATTCATGTATATATTTAATGTTATGTGTGTCTCTTTGCGATATTTTTAAACAATGTAGAGAATATTACCGATACGTTCCGATAATTTTTCGGTTTGAAAATCATTAAATTAACGTTTTATGCATTAACAAGACATAAAACATCCATTTCTTTTAAAACTCGTATATGTTGGTTCATATAACATATAAAAAAACAGTTAACGTTTGGATATATTTAACGAATGTGTATGCTCTCCAATGCTTATTAATATATGCAATATGTCCCACAATATTTACCAGCATAAGCTACGATATAAATTTTTCAGCGTCTTTCGCCTACATCCCATTTTCTAAATCTAACTTTGATGCAATACACTGTGTTTCTTGATCGATACACATTGTAGTTGAAACGAAAAAAGTTCTTATTAGAACTCTATGAAAATTGAACTTTCACTTTATTTTCATATTGACGTACAAATGATTATGACCTAACGTCCACGTGATTTTGTGTTATCATAATTAAAACTTAAGTCATAAATCTTTTGTCAATGTGTCAGACAGCATTCATGTGAATCAGTTCTTATTGGTAAAAACGTTGAATGCGAACCTGTGGATTAGTTGAGTTAGAGGTATAAAAGGTCTGTTATAACATGCGCTGTGACGGTTCCTCATACCTTAGCGTTCAGTCCGCTGTGCAGAGCGGCGGCCTCCTTCACCGTTTCAGCGGGTACGTTCGACTGTCCGTCCGTCATGACGATGAGAATGTTGGCGACGTTGTCGCGGTCACCCGCCGGCTTGGTGAAGCTGTTATCCTTCACGTATTTCAGTGCCGTATCCGTACGCGTGCCACCCGATATGTAGCTAGAGGCAAGATAGTTTATCAATTTTTCACGTGCTGTACGTTATTTTCAATCCGGAAAGTTCAATCTTAAAGTAGCAGGTGTGTGTTGTTGTGTTTTTACGATATCTATCCGTTTACCTTTCATAGTATGCTAAACAGTTCTGAATAACGCCTAAAATACACTGAGTACTGGTTTAACCCAGAAAACGGACTGGAAAGCACCTCAATTTAAGTCTACGGCTTTCCATGCTATTTAGCTCAAATAAAACATTTTGAACAAACGAATTAATGATTTGCTATAGATAAGGACAATAAATGTTTACATGTGTGCGGAGATCATCCTACTAGATGTAGTGATTTGTTTATTACAATGACGGTACATGAATTCATTATGAAATGTATGTTCATAGCAATGATATAAATAGGGTGTTCGTTTGTTTTTGGTCTGAGCGTCGCATTTTCATGACTTAAAGATGGCTTTTCACGTTTTGGTAAATTGACAAAAGTAACAAAAGTTGTTTCAGATTCGCAAATTTTCGTTTTCGTTTTGACATTTGTGAAAAAACAGTAATACTGAACTTTTACCATGCTCTAAAATAGCCATTATATGCATCTTTTGAAAACCTGAAAACTATAAAGCGTCGCAACGCGAAACGATTGAATAATTTGGAGAGTTCTGTTGTTGTCGTTATATTTTGTGAAACTACAAGGATTGCTTATATAAAGTATAAAATACACCCTACATTGTATGAGCACGGATGGCCGAGTGACCTAAGTGGTAGGCTTTAACCTTTGGACTCCAGTGGGTCAGTGGTTCGAGCCCTGTTGAGGGTGTGTTTTTTTCCTTTTTTAAATGTTATTTTTGATTTTTTTATATCCAATGTTTACATTGATCAATAGTATGCATTTAATGACAACCTTCAATATATGCCACAATAAGGGGAAAGGCACCTTTAAATATGTATATTGAAAGTACAAAGTGTCATAATGATGTGTATGTATTTAAACTTTCGAATGTATATTCAAAATAAATGTAAATAATATGTATCAACAACTTGAGCTAATATTATATAAATATGTACAAACACACCCACAAAACCCTTACTTTATATGTTGAATCGCTGCGACGAGCCCGTTCTTATCCGGGTGTGTGTTCAGATTGAACTCATTGTGGGGGGTCGTGGCGAACGTTACGACGCCGATCTGCACGTTGCGGGGACCGATATCGAACGTCTGCGCGAACCGGGACACGAAATCTAGCTGCTTTTTGAAGTCGACGGACCCTACCGAACCGGATGAATCCAGCAGGAATACGATGTCGGCGGGGTTCGAACCACAGTCTGAAAATGAAACGCTCAAAATAATCGAATTTGTTTTTCGGTACTTATCGTGTGCTATTTATACAAAATTGCTAATGACATACGCGAACAAATGTTTTAGTCGCCAAATGAAATCTATGGACTATTTGTCAATTAACATTTTGGTCCGATAAGCGTATAACAAAAACAAATAAAAAGTGATAAACGTGTTTGAATCGAAGTGTCGCTAGCTTTGTATGTCGGCATCAACCTTTATTGTAAAACAATGACCTCCGTATGGGCATGCGGTTGAATATATATGAGCAAGAACCTCAATGCAACGCATATTATTTTTTAACATTGGTCAATCACAACTATCGACCTTTTTCAACCAAGATCTATATGAATGTATAATGCTAGGACGCCAAATTTAAGTAACTTAGAACTTAAATGCGCGTCTGCTTGATTAACTTCAAGTATTTAACTTATTTCATTTCATATATTATAGAAAACGAACAAATAATAATGAGTCCATTGAGACTTAACAGGTAACGGGCGGACGACCCATGAATGATTTCATGTTCGATCGTTAATATTTTTTAGGATTGGAATTTCAAAATATGCAAATGTTTCTGATAATACAAAATAAATAAAACAGCATTAAATCTCCATCAGGAACAGCGGTAAATAGAAGTGCACATGTAAACACGCAATTCTTAGCTGGCAATTGTTAACAGTTTGAAATTGTTTTCGGTAGAGAATTTCAAAATTAACAAAGTTTCCATATTAAAACAAGGTTGTATAAATATAATGTTATATTATAAAAAGCACAAGTTTATTATATAAAACCCACTCACCGGGCGCGGCGGTGGTGGCTGCTCCAAAGGCCCCCTGCGCGGCCCCGAGGGCCACGAGGGCTACCAGTAGCATCCTATTCATTGTCTATGCCTGAAATTGTCCCCGGCGGCCGTGGAATGTGTCTTATATAGCAGTCCTCGGCACACCAGCTGCCGATGGGTACCTGTAGCGTGCACGGGCGTATCTGGACTCACGAGGTAACATAGTTTGCTGGTAAGTTGCTCATCTAGTAACTCATTTTAAATAAGAAATATCTTTAAAGAGATACTCGGCGTTAGTAGCAAACATAAGAATTAAAAAAAGACCATTTACGTTATTGTATGCAGCTTAACAAAAAATAAATAAGCTCAATATGCATCACGTGTTATTACTTGTATCCGTAGTAAATAAATATTTAATTGACTTAAAAAATGTATTGCTTAAGCTTTTTAAAAAGTTTAACGGATTTAGTATGGTACATCTTGCAATGCATTCACACGCACACACACACACACACACATATATATATATATATATATATATATATATATATATATATATATATATATATATATATATATATATATATATATATATATATATATATATATTTTTTTTTTTTTTTTTTTGTTATGTTATAGACGAATCTTGTCCCTTTGCTTGTTTACTAAAGAAAATATGCTTCACACATATAAGGTTAGAAAATCAAACGAGTATCCTGTTATCATACCACTATAATATTTCGGTATTTTTTCTCTCAATTCAAATAAGCGGCATTTACCGATATATTTTCGTTACTAGTAATTTCTTTCCCTAGTATTCGTGTTATTTTATGTCTTGAAAGCATGCTGTGTAATCATTACTTAGCGTTTATCGCTAGTATATTCGTACTTTCCCTGACGATTTACTGACCAAGGTCTGATCCTGAAATTCTTCGAGATGGAATTTAATGCGCACTTGTAACTGGGCCAAAATTTGTGTCTGTGTGTGGTATGAGCATGTTGAAAATAGTCCGGATTTCCATACTTTTTACCGTGTTACATCATGCATTGTGTACTCGTTCATCTCCAAAAGGACGCAGTGACGTCGCCAATGTTCTGTGTGATTTACCTCAAATCAGCCAATTAAATATTCAGATGGAGTGAAATTTTTCGAATATTGTGTACGATGTTGATAAATGCAAGTTAAAGTGAACAATGGGTTATACAGCTAAATCGAAAAATATATAAGTAAGTAGAAATAAAGACTGGCAATTTCATGCATATGCCATTTGACTATCAATGTTCAACTAAAATTGTCTCTCTACAGTGCTGCGAATTCTTTTAAAATTACACGTGTTGCATTATACAATACTATTACCACGATACAACCTGTAAAAGTTTTCTCTTTAGACTTGATTACCCGTGCATACCGGTAGGTCAATCTATCAATGCTATTATAATTGAAAGAAAACCTACTACCAAACAATCACGACAGTGACTTCTAGAAGACTGAGCAAACCATCATATAAAAGACTTTAAGTCAATGAAAACATTCATTTAAATTATATGTATCGAACTTTAAAGCAATTATGAAGACATTGTAGCAGAGCAAATGATTTCAGTCCACCAATTGCGTAACTCAATTTCTCCGCCATTCTGCATCGTTGCATGTTTTTTTATCCAAAAATGAATGATTGGATACTGCAACCATGTAGTTTTTATTTCAACATAAAGACAAATCGTCAACTAATTCCTTGTTAGTTGCTCATTGACACCAATTACTCGCAACAGATGGTTGTATCAACATAGACATCGCCGGGCTGCTTTGTGAGTGAGTGAGTCGTTATGCCACGGTTTCGGCTACGCGCCCTTCAGATGTTCTCGATGTTTAGGGGACCCTTGGAGATTCGGCGATTTGGGTCGCATGTATAGGGTTATCATTGAACCCGACAGCAGACATCCGTTTACAAATAGAATGGTGTTTGCAAATTATTGTTTTATCTGTTTGTCTGAAAGCATTTATAAAGATACTTTATCGTTACACTCGAGGTTAAGAGATTGGTTGGTTTGAGTTCTATTTCTTCTACACTGAGACAAACTATTAACCTTGTAATTGAATCGGAAGGTCATGTTGTTGGGTGAAATTCAGTACTATTGGGTATTATACAACTTTTCCTGTGGCAAATGTACTCACATTTTTTATTCTTCACATTATTCCACAGTTTTCTGAACGCAAAAGATATACACATACACGTGTATTCAAGTTAGTGACTAAAGATGTCGTGTAACTAACCGACCTTTATTTACCTGAATCCTCGGTATGACAGCTGCAATATTAGGTTATTGGCAAGTATTTTTCGTTTGCTAACGAATGGATGGTCTGCGCTGTTTGCTTAAAGGAATTTTTGTAAGAAATATTATGAAGATAGAAATAAATATACTAGACATCCCTAATTTTGGAAATAAATTGATCCAATTAGAAGGGTGGAAGAGTCCACTAGGCATAAATGGGTTAAGCTTACGCGTTAACAAGCTTTCAAGAACTGTATCGAAGATTAAAAAGAATATCCATCACTCCCTTCCTACGCAATCGCATAAGAAACACCAGGGCCCGTATTCACCACCCGATTCTTAGACTTAAGAATAAAGAATAGACTTAGAACTTAAAAAAAATTGTTCAGTGTTTGAATATATACAGGCCTCCACTGGTGATTATGTCATTAACAAAATGTTCTATATGAAGAATAATATAGATAAAGATGTTTACTGCAGAGTTTGATTCAAAAGTAAAGGAATTATTGAATATTCTAATTTAAAGAATTTTCTTTATTCTTAGACTTAAGTCTAAGAATTGTTTGGTGAATACGGGCCCTGAACTGTGTAGGACGACTACTTCAAATAGGAATAGCCAAGTCTGGAATGTACTCTTAAATAGGGATAGCCAAGTCGAGAATGTACTCTTAAATAGGGATAGCCAAGTCTGGAATGTTCTCTTAAATCAAAAGTTCGGTTAGCTGACGACTTAAGATAGGGATAGCGGAGTCATAATGTTCTAAAAAAGACGGTTCCGACCTTTATTCGGTATGTTTTGTATCCAGAATGGCATACAGAACCAAAATAATGATTAAAATTACTCACCAGAATCAGTATAACATTAAAAGGACATGTTCACTGTTTGACCTTATTACGTTTTTGTCATTCCAGAAAGGAACACGAGCGTTAGGATAGCACCACGAATGTAGATAAATATTAAACATTCCTTTTTGTTTCAGCGTAATTATCATTTAGAATCGATACGATTTTGAAGCAATACAAAAGCATACATAATTACATAATGACTCGTTTATTTTGAACGTTTCTTTACTTTGTAGTTCTTGCAAAGGTTCTGACAAGACGCAAGTACAAGACGCGATCATGAAAATGTTATATTGTGGATGGCTGAGAGGTTAACTCTTTCAGTGTAAGAACCGAATTTTGAAGGCCCTTGCAAATGTGGCGTTTCATCAGGATCCAAACTGTTTGCTATTCTGTTAGTTTTTTTTAATCGAAGACAAATGCTAACTTTAGAAATGCAGCAGACGACATTTTAGCAGACGACAAATTTCCCAGCAGGCAAAGGGTTAAGGCTATCATATTCTTATTTTGTTTTGAACCATGGTGAAGCTTATGTCCTCTTTTCCTTCTTTCATAAATTTATATTGTGTTATCACTAAACTTAAACTATTTAGTTTCAAACTTTCAGTGTATCAAAGCAATTCAACTCCTAAATATGTGAACACGTGCATGCAAACACTAAAACGAAACTACCGCCTGAATTTTCGAAGTGATGTTAGATCCGTTTGTGACACAAAACATGTAGGCCTCACCTTATTCAGACACTATCATGTCTATCTCCGCTTTGAACAAAAAAGTATCAGGGCCCCGTAGAACTTAGCTTCTTACGTAATCTTAAGACTCGGGCTCATAATTTAATTGCGACAAAAATGTTTTAATTGGTGCAATAAATCGAGTTTTGGAATAAATTGTATACATTTATAATTACCAATAGCGCACATAATTAAAATGCAAAAAAAAAGTATTCGTTGGTGCAATTAATCGGGTTATGGAATACAAATTACTAGTATACATAAATAACCACCATGAACTTTACTTTCAATAGATCTGAAGTGAGGATTAGCAATGCAATTAAATCGTGTGCTCTAGTCGTTTAAGATGGATATTTGCATAAGTAACTAATTAAAAAGAGACTCTGGGATTTTTAATCATATAACTAGAACGCTCTCTGAGTACGACTCTTTACAGCCGTTTATTTTGTTAAAAGTTGTTTACATTTGTAATTTGCTTTGTTTGAACCATTGGTTATAGATAAAAGCGCATTCCATACGTGCAATATATCGACTAATTATTCTTTTTCCATGGAAGTTAGTCGTGTGTTCTGTACGCTATAAAACATTTTTAAATGTATATTTATATAAATGTTATCGTCATAACAAAAGTGGTAGGTAGTATAACGGGTGTTAATGGGGGCGGGGGGGGGGGGGGTAATTGCAGTTCGATAGCACATCATATTGTCAAGTTTTACGTAATTAACAGATGCATTATATCACTTGCAGGATACAGTCCATGACATTTTTAAATCACATTAACCTATGTACCGCAGTATAAAAAAGATATAAAGCATAGGCATGCAAACGCCTTTCCGTAACGATATTCCAAAAACTATACGAAACGGTAGTTTAAGCCCGCCATCCGCATTTTTTGTTGTGGCGAAAAAATCATTAGACTCGTTAGGGCAGAAAGTATGACAAGATTTGGACTAATGAATGCTACTAGCAAGTTTTCAACAAACTAGTTTCGTCGCAAAAACACAAATGGATATATTAACACGCTGCTAATTATAGGTATGGACAAACATTCGGCTTAGGAGCTGTACAATAATAGCTTTTCCATCTTAAATGTCTAGACTAGTGTGGTCCGGTCTTATCGGTCACGTGAACAAGACTTCAGACTTTGTAATTACCATGATTATTTGTGACCTAAGTAGGAAAACAAGAGGGCCATGATGGCCCTGAATCGCTCACCTGACTCATTAAGATCAGATGAAAACTATGACCTCTATTGTCTACACAATGTTTTTCTATGATTTGACCTAGTGACCTAGTTCCTGACTCTAGATGACCCAAATACAATCCCAATCCAGATTTCATCAAGATAAACATTCTGACCACAGTTCATAAATATTGGATGAAAACTGTGACCTCTATTGTCAACACAAGGTTTTTCTATTTATTTGACCTAGATTTTTACCCCAGATGACCCAAATACAATCCCACCCAGATTTCATCAAGAATTCTGACCAAATTTCATAAAAGTTGGATGAAAACTGTGATCTCTAATGTCTACACAAGGTTTTTCTATTATTTGACCTAGTGACCTAGTTTTTGACCCCAGATGACCCAAATAAAATCCCAACCCAGATTTCATCAAGATAAACATTCTGACCAAATTTCATAAAGATTGGATGAAAACTGTGACCTCTATTGTCTACAGAAGGTTGTTTTATTATTTGACCTAGTGACCTTCTTTTTGACCCCAGATGACCCAAATACAATCCCAAACCGGATTTCATCAAGATAAACATTTTGACCAAATTTCATTAAGATTGGATGCAAACTGTTACCTCTACTGTCTACACAAACAAATTGTTGACGGACGAACGCACGGACACACGCAGGCACGCACAACGGACATCACACGATCACATAAGCTCACCGTGTCACTTCATGACAGGTGACCTAAAAATATGTGTCGGAGATAAAACATGAACAGTTGTGGTTTAAACAATCCCCATAGAAACAAGGGCTGTTTGTAAAACATGCATGCCCCCCTATATGGGCTATAAGTGGTAGTAGCAGCCATTGTGGCATACGTTTTTTGTCACTGTGAATGGTGGTGGTTGTGTAGTAGGTATTAGTAGTAGTAGTAGTAGTAGTAGTAGTAGTAGTGTTGTTGTAGTAGTAGTAGTAATCGTTGTTGTTGTAGTGTAGTAGTAGTTAGTAGTAGTCGTAGTTCTAGTCGTAGTCGTAGTCGTCGTAGACGAGTCGTGTCGTAGTCGTAGCCGTCGTAGTGTGTCGTCGCGTGTCGTCGTCTGTCGTCGTAGTGTCGTCTGTAGTCTGTGGTTCGTTATTGTTGTTGTGTAGTCGTCGTCGTCGTCGTCGTGTCGTCGTCGTAGTCGAGTACGTCGTCTCGTCGTAGTAGTAGTGTAGTCGTAGTAGTAGTAGTAGTAGTAGCAGTAGTAGCAGTAGCAGTAGCAGAAGCAGTAGCAGCATTACAAGACCAATATTTAAGAATGATCAAATGGGAAAAGGTAACCTAGCACTGGCAGTAAATATGGGGCTCATTTACAGGTCAGATTTGGAATCTCTGCTGTAAAATGAGATTTTGAATGAATTAAAGGGAGGCAAATCTGTAATAAAAAGAACATGCATAAACCGTGGTTGTTTCCCTTGTTTAAACCATGCTAAATCCTTACAAGTTTGGAAAGAATTGGATGAAAAATTTGGACTTTATTGCATAAACACCATTTTCTCAATTCAAGGGGAGGTAATTCTGTACTTCATGGACCAATAATGCTCATTTTTTGTAGGGTTCGTGTCCTCATTGATATAAAGACACTGTGCAAATTTGGAAAGGATCGGACAAAAAATGTGGAAGATTTTTGCAAGTTTTCACAAAATAGGCAAAAACGAATAAACATGCAAAGTTCAACGAGCTCCTGCGGCCATGTTTTTTGACGAATCAAATTTCTTTGAACAACTTTTTCAGGGGAGCCTTCAAAGGTCATCCCTGTGAAATTTTTTGAAAATCTGATGAGCGGTTTCTGACAAGAAGATTTTTTAAGGTTTTTACCATATATGGTCATGGTGGCCATCTTGGTTATGTGATCAAATTTTTTTTAACAATTCTTTTGTCCCATGACCTAGGGATGCTCCACATGAAATTTAGTTGAAATTGGCTCAATGGTTTAGTAGAAGAAGATGTTTACAAATTGTTTACAGACAGACAGACAGACAGACGGACGGACGCCGGACGGTGAGTGATCACAATAGCTCACCCCGAGCTATCGCTCAGGTGAGCTAAAAACTCACTTACAAATTAACAAGGTCATTGGCAGAAGTTCACGACCGTAGTAAAATGTGTTCCACATATGAGGATTTGTTAAAAAGTGAATGTGTTAAGAGAGCCAGAGACGTACGTCTCTGAGAGAGCGAATGTAGCATTTTTTATTACGAACCGGCTAGTCAGAATATGTTTGTAGATAAATGACATTAATCCATTAGTGCCTCATGTCAATTGGCTGGTTAATGAACTTGGCCTTCAGTTTATGTCGAAAACACTTTTCCGGAAAGCTTGGTGAAGATTTGATGAAAAACTTACAACTTGGAGAACAGAAATCCGCCCACAGAACCACCAATGTATATAAGAGGGAGTGCCATAGTATGTCCTTCAAAGGAGACGGGTTCATAAAAAAAAGAAGACATGACAAAGTTAAATGCCTGCTTATGGTTTCATCGTCGCAGCACGAACTCTAGATGAGGACCGTATCGGCAAATATCTTGTCGAAACTGAGTCGCGTAACCGTAACTATCGATCTTTTATAATTAGCGTACATCAAAGCGCCGAGGTTATACATTTTGATGTTCTTACTCACGTCTTTTTCTACTATACTAAGTTTTTAGATATATAAATATAGTATTATGTTTTTCTTCTGATTTTGGCAGCCCGGTAAGTTATAACTTAACGTTTGCAAATATCAAACTGTTTTAGAACCTAGATTTACGGTTGACATGTTCGTACTTTATACCGATTTATAGCGTTTAAATTTGGAGTTCAGTTTTAACAAGAGCACCGCATAACGGGTGCCACGCTGGGCTGCGAAATCTTGTCAGAATTCTTTTTAGAGGTCACAGTGACCTTGACCTAGTGACTCAACACAATGTCAGAAACACAATGCCCCCTACTGCGCCACTTTGAAATAAAATTTATATTTATCATTTGGCAGGTATAGACATCATCTCCCTTTAAAGCTTTATTACTTCCCTTGGATTTTGTCCAATCAAACCGGGGGGGGGGGGGGGGGTCTGTAGACAGTCAAAAATGACCAAGTCAGACATCACTAACAACCAAGGCCTGTGGTTTATCAAAAAGTTCATAGCCAGTGTTCATCATGTATGTATGGACATTTCTTCACAAATTAGAACAGGTAAGAAATGATAATTATATAAAGAGATGTGTTCGTCAGAAACACAATGCCCCCTATTGCGCTTCGAAATAAAATTGCTATTTATCATTTGTCAGGTATAGAAATCATCTCCCTTTAAAGCTTATAACTTCCCTTGAATTTTGTCCAATCCAACTGGGCAGGGGGGGGGGAGGGTCTCACAGTCAATTATGACCATATCAGGCATCACTGACAACCAAGGTCTGTGGATTTAAAGAGATCATAGCCAGAGTTTTTTTTTTCTTTTTCATAGCCAGAGTTGATCATGTATCTATGGGCATAAGTCCACAGTTATGTAATGATGATCATCAAAGAAATTATAATTATATCATTTTAAAAAAACTTTGACAAATCAATCATTTGAGTTATAAATAATCAAAATAATAAATCTGTACAGTTACTGTGAAAAGAACTTAAATTCTTGGTAAGAAAATATATAATATGAGATTTATAATAATATAAATTACTTCCCTTGAAAATAATTGTCTCTATAAAATCTCCATTTTTAGTAGCAAATAATTTAAAGCCACTACCGTGACTGTGATTGACCACTCGAAATGTGCAACTCCATGAGATACACATGCATGCCAAATATATACAGTGGCTATGTTCAATATTGAATAATTTTCTCCCTTTTTAAAGCTTATTACTTCCCTTAAATTTGTATTTTTACCGTAGACCGTAAAGGTGACCTTGACCTTTTACCACAATGTGTTTGTCAGAAAAACAATGCCGCCGTTTGTTTGTATCAGAGTTTATTTACAGGTCCTACTAGCCTATTCACGCGGTCTTTGCAGCCCAACCTGGAAAAACAATGCAGCCTACTGCGCCGCTTTGATTTATTTAACAAAAATATATACGTGGGCAGGTCAGACAACTATGTCCATTTAAAGCTTATTACTTCCCTTGACTTTGTTTTTTCGACCCTAGACCTTGAAGGATGATGTTCACCTTGAAATTTTACCTCTCAAAATGTGCAGCTCCATTAGATACACATGCATGTCAAATATCAAGGTGCTATCTTCAATATTTAAAAAGTTATGGCCAATGTTAAGGTTTTAGCACGACGCCTACGTCGGACGACAAGCTGGCTATGACAATAGCTCGGGTTTTCTCCGAAAACAGCCTCGCTAAAAATAACATCTTGCTTAGGAGAATAGAATTCTGAATACGATAGAAAAAAAATGGTTAAAAAATGAAAGTAAGGAACGAAGGCATACAAAAGTATCACACGGTCCTAACGCAGAGAACTGATGCTACGGTCTTGGCAATTATGTTTTTGTTTTGATAACGGCCATTTAATTTTCCTTTGTCATGATTATTATATTTTTTATGGAATATATTGAAATATTTTGTTCACGAAACATATCAATAAAGCTAATTATTACTGAAGCTTAATAAAGTAACGATTTCAGCTCTTGTTTATTACACAGAAAGGGTGTTAATTTTATGACGAGACAGCGTATATAGTGGACCCTCTTGATATTTTTCGGCCGGGATTTTCAAGAATCTTTAAATAATTTTAATTAATTGATAATTTAAGGTAAATAACCTTTTATATAATTATACATAATAACCTCTTTAAAAATAAACAACAAACTATGAATGTTTTGACACCCATTTTATTTGAAGTATGCAAAGCTGAAAAATATCAGGAGGGTCCGCTATATACGCAGATAGCAGATATTAGTTTCACTGTAATCATTTACAACTGTATTGTTGAGCTATCTGGATTACACATTACCATAATGCAAGTCCTTAGTATTTTATTCAAATATTATCAAGTGTATAACAAGAACGAAACATTGATTATTATAGACCTTTAAACCGCCAAGGGAAATACTTTGCGAAACCAAAATATCTCAAAATTAATAAATATTTCCAGAGACGTCTCTGATTTTTCCTTTAAGATATTCATATTTTTGATAGAGTTTGCGATAAAATTCCTCTCTTTGGCCATTTATTGATGGTTTTGTACAATATTTCCATTGCGTTAATCATTTTTTTGTTCAAAATAGCCTTTCCCATGAGATTTCTTAATTTTCCTGTGTGTTTTTCGTTTTCCCATTGGATTTTTTACCCATGGAAAGGATAATTTTCTATCAAAGAAAATTGAACGAAAATCAGCACAAGTAAATTTGCAATGCTTATAATCAATAACTATGCATACCAATTAATATTTTATCTTTTCACAGATTTTGGCATGTTTTGAAGTTTGTCATTAAAATCTTTATATTGAAAAATGTAAACATTTAAAAGCTCCAGTAAAAAATCAAAAATAAAAATTAAAAAAGGAAAAAAAGTAGCCCGCAACAGGGCTCGAACCAGTGACCCCCGGAATCCTGAAGTAAAAACGCATTAGCCAACTGAGCTATACTGCCAAGCATACATAAGATGCGTATTTTATACGTTATATAAGCAATCTTCGTAGTTTCACAAATTTAAACGACAACAAAAGAACTCTCCAAATTATTCAATCGTTTCACGTTGCAACGCTTTATAATTTTTAGGTTTTTAAATGGTCAAAAGATGCATATAATGGCTATATTAGACCATGGCAAATGTTCAGTAATACTGTTTTCTCACAAATATCATAACTAAACCGAAAATTTGCGAATATGAAACAACTTTTTTCAATTTTGTCAATTTACCAAACCGTGAAAAGATCCCTTTAATAACATGACATATTTTTGTTTCAAAAAAACGTAAAATTCCATTAGAACACGATAAAACGCATTTTAAGCAAAAGTATTTAATTATAAATAAATAAAAAAAAAAGACTTTCATTGCATACTTTATCTCAAAGGGGCAAATCTCAAAGAAAAAGGGTATCGTAACTGATGTTAGCAAAATTGCATTTTTTTCAATAAGATAGGAAAGAGTGTTATAGGGCGTGTCTTCATCTGAGATAGCAAAATGTTGTGTTCATAGTACCCAAATATTTTATGGACTAAGCAAAAATCGCCGACATTAACTATATAATTACAGTTAGGACCAGTAGAAATAAGCTATTGGTTCTACAACAACATACTTTATCGCTTAAGGGAGAGTGTTAACAAGAACAGACTCTACCCTTTATGGGGAATCATTTCAGAGAAAACAGCAAACCAGTCATAATTGTTTTATTTTACTCTCATTACTACTCAAAAGACATTAATATATCATAATTTTAAGATTTAGCCACAGCTGATTAATATCCTGCAATCATCACACTTCAATATTTTTGTAGGAGTTATGCGCCTTGAGGTTCGTTTTCTTTAAAAGCACGCCCAGCTGAGTTCCAGGCCCCACTTCGTACGTGTTTGGGAAGGGATCTTCCGGTGGTCTGGTGTACAGGATGTGCAACATCTGCTCCCACTTCACCGGCGTCTTGATCTGCTTGGCCAGCGTGTTCATCAGCCAATGCAGGGTCGGCTCCTGGCCCTCCCGTTTGGTCTGCAGTCTGCATAAGAGTCGTGTTCTTAGAAAACTGGGCATAATGCATGTGTGTAAAGTGTTGTCCCAGATTAGCCTGTGCAGTATGCACAGGCTTATCAGGGACGACACTTTCCGCTTTTAAGACATTTTTCGTTCAAATGAAGTCTCTTTTTAGCAAAAATCCAATGAGGGCGGAAGCTTATTTATGGCCTTTTTTAACTTTTGAACTCAAAGTGTGACCTTGAATTTGGAGATATCGACGTACCTCTTTGGCATGACACACAGTCCCATGATGGTGAATAAATGTACCAATTCATTTTTAAATCTAATGAATCTAAGTGACCTGTGACCTAGCTTTTGACCCGGCATGACCCATATTCAAACTTGACCTAGACATCATCTAGATACAACTTCGGACCAAGTTTGGCGAAGATCGGAAGAAATGTTTTGGGAAAGACAGGCCAACAAAGTGACTCATATATAGCCCTCATTACCATTGGTAATTGGGGTATAATAATATGACTATACTGAAGATAAAGAATATGTCAGGCAAATTTTTTAAAGTCCGCACAGGCTAATCAGGGACGACACTTTCCGCCTAAACTGGATTTTGCTAAGAAGAGACTTTCTGTAAACAAAAAAAATATCATAAAAGCGGTAAGTGTCGTCCTCGATTAGCCTTAGTGCACTGCACAGGGTTATCTGGGAAAACACTACGCACATGCATTAAACCCTCTTTTCACACAGCACAGCCCAAATGTGGCATAATCTGGCTTAAAGGCTGGTCACAGTCAATGGTGTTGAACAGTTAATATTTTTTACAAATATAACAAACATAAATGTGAAATTTTCATTGAATATCTATAGCAAATGAAGAGATATTGAAGGTCAACTTCAACCAGATTTATCTAGTACAAAATAATTTTAATTCTATTAAAATGTGGTTCAGAGTCATTGCCCTTTTTCAATGACCTCTAATTAATAACCAGAAACATGTGTACAGTATTTCAATTGAAAATCTGTGAGTAAATACAGAGGTAACTATGAATCTTTGCATGCATTAATTCCCTATTTGTATAATACAGATTCAAATTATAACATAAATTAAATCAGCAAGCACTGATAAGCCCCTTCCATTTAGTGATTAGGCTTATAGGTCTTATACCTGAGTTTTGGCTTCTAGTCTCTTTGACCTGAATATGTATCCTTTTCTTAACAAAAGCTAATTAATTTTCTCCATTTGCTTTCACAAAAGCTTAATTTGAGCAAACAAATCACTGTGCCTTAATATATGAAGCAGCCTGTGTCAAGTTTCTAATGTTTAAATAAATCAAAGAAAACACAACTTTAAATCCAGCCTGGGGTTCAAATTAGAGTATGAAACAATCATAACTGTTAACTAGTATTTTGTAGAAAGGGGGATTTAATGCACGGGCGTAATGTGTCATCCCAGATTAGCTTGTGCAGTCTGCACAGGCTAATCAGGGATGCCACTTTTGGCCTAAACTTGATTTTTGCAAAGAATACTTTCTTTAAACGAAAAATATTATTAAAGCAGAAAGTGTTTTCCCTGATTAACCTGTGCGGACTGCACAGGCTAATCTGGGACAACACTTGACGCATATGCATTAAACCCCCTTTTCACAGAGCATGGCAAATATATATTACATGCAAAGTAAATTTGACAAGAAAAGTCACATTTGCTCAACTTAACTTTCACTTATACCACTTATAGCCTATACCATTGTTTGAATATTGGCCAGTATTCATGATTCTCTTTAAGTACATATCAATGAAAACCCTTAAATTCATAAAAAATATCAAGTCTCTAGTATTTTAAAATATGGTAAGTTATGTTTACATTCAACAGTTTTAAACAAGTTCCTTTTGCTAAAATGAATTTTGTTTTCTTTTTAAAAGCAAAAAAACTTGATTTAACAAAATAAATTTAATCTGAAAATTGACACCTGTTGGTAAATGAAAGACAAACTCTTTGCAACCAGACTCAAGCAAAGTCAGTGTTCTATGGTTATAAAAGAATATTTTTAAAACACTGCATCACTTGTCAGTTTTCTATTGTAATATATAAACAAACTACAGCAGCACTTTGGCTTACTTATCAAGGAAATATTGCCGTGTGTCTGTAATTGATAACAGGGCAATTTTTGTTCTACTTAAAACCGGTATTAGGCAACCAGGAATTAATTGGTAAATAAGATTAAAAGCTTCTATAAAAGAAGTAGAGCGATAAATGTCATTTTCATTACAATTATATAAATATCAGCGATAAAGACAGTGGAAAAGTGGTGAAAATGCAAACAAACCAAAAATAGATAAATGTGGAAAAAATTAGTTGCTAAATTATTTATTACCTGAATTTAAAGAACACTTGAATACCTGCTTATTTTATCAGAGCATCCTACATGCTTTAATGTTTAAATAATGATCTTATTATAGCTGCCTTACAGGAACACATAAGGAAACTACTGTCACATTATCAACACAGATTAGTGTTATCTAAGCCTGTACTGACATTCTCTAACAACAGTGCTATTACTAGGGGGGAACATATTTGAGTCCTGTTAAGAGAAAAGTGGGCTTAATGCATGTGCGTAAAGTGTCGTCCCAGATTAGCCTGTGCAGTGCACACAGGCTAATCAGGGACAAAACTTTCCGCCTTAACTTGATTTTTAGTAAGAAGGGACTTCCTTGAAACTAAAAATACCATAAAAGCGGAAAGTGTCGTCCCTGATTAGCCAGTGTGAACTGCACAGGCTAATCTGGGACGACACTTTACGCACATGCATTGTGCCCAGTTTTCTCAGAACGCGAACTCGTTTAATAGCCAAGGAAGTATGAATAAGTCAAATCAGTCAGCCAGCTGTGTAAATGCCAACCGATAGAGCATTATACTATGCAGTCCTTTCATACCCTGATGTTAATAGATAAACAAGCATATTAGTTGAATCATAGTCCCCGCCAAATACATCTTGTTTATTGATGGGTACAGAACTTATAAAATGTTCATTTGAAGTGTGAAGAAATTCTTCTCAAGATATTATTTGTTAATACAATGGACATTAGACATACCCCAAAACCAGTATCAGATCATAAATGCAATCTTTTTATATTGCCTCTAAATTTGTAAAAATATTGTTTGTAAATTTATGTTTGGACATCAAAAAAGTAATTATTTTTTAGTGTCTGCAAACTTAGAGTATTTACAGTAAATTGAAAGATAAACCTTTGGGGTGCTTGGATTTTGTCAAAAGATCACTGTCGAAACACTGTTTTTTTTAGGTTTCTAGCAGTTCAGGACATTAATTTTTCTTAGAAGAACAATGACATATATATTTGTTTATTCCAATTTTTGATAAAGAACATATTATTCTTTCAGTTGATACTAGGCTTGCACATCTTTAAATTTTGGAAAGAATAGAAAAATGTCTTAAAAGTAGACCATTCTATCATGGGACCCCTTGAAATTGAATTTAGTGTAAACTAAAATTTAGTGTCCGTTTCGACCTTGACTCTTCCAGAAACAACACGATTAGTATGATGATCATGTGTGATAATTAATGTTGAAATCATATCAAGCACTTAAAAACGATTAGGAGACACCCATTTTCTACCTTCCCTTTTTCTTCAAAACTTAAAATACCCCCAAACACCCGCTTAGTCGATAGTGGTAAACAGCTGCGTACCTGTAAAGTGCAATCTAGCCTAATAAAGCTATATGCACCTGATTCAAGTGTCCTCTGAGAACTTGCACTTTGTGTTAACAGCACAGTTTATGAACGCAAAACAGCATCTTTACATGATGATTTATTGCTCTAGTTTATTTTAAAATCCCTTCGTGTATGACAAAGTGATGAACCAACACAAACATTCCAGCTTTACTATAGCATGGGCAAAAGATAAACCTGTTGCCATGAAATGGCTACAGATGGGCGCATATTTAAAACAGGATGCAATAAAATCAAGCATCAGCATTAAAAGATAAAACCTGAGTAATTATTATGAAACTCAATACTATAAATTGGCAATAGGACAAATATACAAGAAGGTAACTTAAAAAAAACAACAAACAAGAACACAAATGGGAAATGCTTTTTAATAAACAGTTCCATTGGGAATCAATATTTACAAATTATATTCAAATCACAATTCGATTCCTCCTTAAGAACGTTCCAGTATAAATATCTGATGAACATTGTTCCCAACAACGAAAATCTGTTTAAATATGGCATTGTAGAATCTAGTCTCTGTGATTATAATGTTCAATATCTGTTGAAACTTATAATATGCATTTGTTTTGGAATTGTCCTGATGTTCATATTTTTTGAAACAACATTGAGACATATATAGAATCCCAACTTAGCATTTGTACTGATTTCAAATGTCTTATGAATGTATTTCACTTTGTAATACTTTTATCAACAATAGGAACTGCTCAAACTGTGTCAATTTTATTGTATTACTAGGAAAATATTTTATACTTAAATGCAAACATCAACGATGTCCACCAATTTTTGAAAGATTTTTGGAATATTTTAAATACAAAATAAAAATCGAAAAGATTATCGCAAGCTGGAAGTGTATAACTGAAAAACATACTCAGAAATGGAATAATTTTGTGATTTAATTCTGTTTTCTTAAATTTCAGGGAAAAAAGAAGATAAATATGTTAATATATCTACTTCATATTCTTTTCTACTTGTATACGTTTGTGTCCTTCATTGTTCAAAACAGACCACCTTTTTTATTTTCATTTTCAAGTATTCCATATATATATATATATGTGTGTACTTTTTCCTGTGTAAAATGAGTGTATGTGCATATACATGTATTATGTAATGATTAAAGTACTAAAAACGGAATAAATAAATAAAATTACCGCACCATGTAGTTCTGTAAACATGATTCGATAAGAGGAACATATATACTTAAATGTATTATAAAGACCAGTAATCTGGATGATGCATAATCTCGATAACATAGGAAAGCAGTTTTATGTATGTAAGTGTATTGAAAAGTTGTGTTTAGTATGCATAATTTTGTATAATCTGAATAAAATCTGAAGCACATTAACAAAAAGAAAAAAAAGAAGGTAACTTACATTTATAAACAAATCTGGAAAAACAAGACTATTGCCAAGCAATGTGTCCCCTACCGCTCCACCATTGTCAGATTTTGCTATTTGTTGCCATACAAACCAATATTTTTGATGTAGGAACAAAATGAAATGACGTGCATAATGTCCATATTGCCATCTATCCATGTTTCAAGTTTCATGAAAAATATGAAGAACTTTTAAAGTTATCGCAGGATCCAGAAAAGTGTAACAGACAGACTCACAGACAGACAGACACACAGAGCAAAAACCTTAAGTCCCCTCCCGTAAAATCAGTAGGGGACAATAAAGTAGTTATCTAACCTACGAACCCACAATTTATTAGCAACTGCCATGATAAGAGAAACAAGCAATATTTAAATTTTAGTCACTGAAATGGAAAACTGACAAAACCCCTTTATTTCACAATTGACAAAACATTTGATATTGAACACAAAATAACCCCTAACTAGAGCTTTGTCACAGACGTGACGTATACCCCCACTTGCCGCATTGACACAGATTATTATGCATGCTGTCTTCACAAAACAAGAGAATCTAATTTATGTTGATTTTTAAGAATTATTATGCCATTATCATTTATGGCAAGTTTTGACCTTTGAGCTCAAAGTGTGACCTTGAGCTTGGAGATATCGACATAATTCTTTCGTGCGACACACTGTCCAATGATAATGAACAAATGATTTTAAAATCTCACAATGAACGACATAGTTATGGCCCGGACTAGCTCATTTACGGCCGTTTGAACTCAAAGTGTGACCTTGACCTTGGTTATATCGACGTCATTCTTTCGCGCGACACACCGTCCAATGATGATGAACAAATGTGCCAAATGATTTGAAAATCTCGCAATGAATGACATAGTTATGGCCCTGACAAGCTCATTTATCGCCATTTTTGACCTTTGAACTCAAAGTGTGACCTTGAGCTTGGAGATATTGACATAATTCTTTCGTGCGGCACACTGTCCAATGATTATGAACAAATGATTTTAAAATCTCACAATGAACAACATAGTTATGGCCCGGACAAGCTCATTTATGGCCATTTTTAACCTTTGAACTCAAAGTGTGACCTTGACCTTGGAAATATTAACGCCTTTTTGAGCGCGACACACCGTCCAATGATGATGAACAAATGTGCCAAATGATTTGAAAATCTCACAATGAATGACATAGTTATGGCCCTGACAAGCTCATTTATTGCCATTTTTTACCTTAAGACTCAAAGTGTGACCTAGACCATGGAGATATCGACGTAATTCTTTCTCGTGACACACTATCCAGTGATGGTGAACAAATGTGCCAAATGATTTTAAAATCTTACAATTAACAACATAGTTATGGCCCAGACAATCTCATTTATAGCCATTTTTGACCTTTGAATTCAAAGCGTGACCTTGAACTTGGAGATATTGACGTAATTCTTTCACGCGACACACTGTCGAATGATGGTAAACAAATGCGCCAAATGATTTTAAAATCTCACAATGAAATACATAGTTATTGCCCGGACAAGCTCATGTATGGACATTTGTGACCTTTGAACTCGAAGTGTGACCTTAACCTTGGAGATATCGAGGTAATTCTTTCGCGAGACACACCCTCCAATTATGGTCAACAAATGTGCCAAATAATTTTAAAATCTCATAATAAATGACAAAGTTATGGCCCGGACAAGCTCATTTATGGCCATTTTTAACCTTTGAACTCAAAGTGTGACCTTGACCTTTGAGATACTGACGTAATTCTTTCGCGCTGACACACCGTCCATTGATTGTGAACAAATGTGCCAAATGATTTTAAAATCTTTCAATGAACAACATAGTTATGGCCCGGGCAAGCTTTCGGGACAGACAGACAGACCGACTGACAAAGTGACTCCTATAAAGCCCCCATTACCAATGGTAATGGGGGTATAAAAATTATACAACTATTTTATCACATGTTTTATATGTGTAAACTGCATGCATATACAAGTGTTTGAATAATGTATCTTTTTATTGATATTGAATTAAACAAGAGCAGTGTTCATGAAACACAATGCCCCCTACTGCGCCGCTTTGAAGCCATATATTTGACCTTTGACCTTGAAGGATGACCTTGACCTTTCACCACTCAAAATGTGCAGCTCCATGAGATACGCAAGCATGCCAAATATGGAGTTGCTATCCTCAATATTGCAAAATTTAACCTTGACCTTGAAGGATGACCTTTCACCTCTCAAAATGTGCAGCTCCATATGATACACATTCATGCCAAATATCAAGTTACTATCTCCAATATTGCAAAATTTGACCTTTGACCTTGAAGGATTACCTTGACCTTTCACCACTCAAAATTTGCAGCTCCATGAGATATGCATGAATGCCAAATATCAAGTTGCTATCTTCAATATTGCAAAATTTGACCTTTGACCTTGACCATACAGGATGACCTTGACCTTTTACCACTCAAAATGTGCAGCTCCATGAGATGCACATGTATACCACATATCAAGTTGCTATCATCAATATTGAACAAGTTATGGCCAATGTTAAAGTTTTTGGAAAGTTGGACAGACGCCATATATTTGACATTTGACCTTAAAGGATGACCTTGACCTTCACCTTTCACCACTCAAAATGTTCAGCTCCATGAGATACACATGCATGCCAAATATAAAGTTGCTATCTTCAATATTGAAAAAGTTATGGCCAATGTTAAATTTTTGGAACGGACGGACAGACACCATATATTTGACATTTGACCTTGAAGGATGACCTTGACCTTAACCTTTCACAACCCAAAATGTGCAGCTCCATGAGATGCACATGCATGCCAAATATCAAGTTGCTATCTTCAATATTGAAAAAGTTATGGCCATTAATGTTTTCGGACGGACGGACGGATTGACTGACGGACAGTTCAACTGCTATATGCCACCCTACTGGGGGCATAAAAATAATTATCTAACATGATAGCAGTCCAAGAGCAATATTAATGTTCTCAGGCCTCTCACTGCAACAACAAAATAATTTAACCGGACCTCTTTCCATCCAGGTTCAATGGAATGAACATTGGAGTTCTTTTAATGTTAACGTTTGCACAATATCCAGGCATAATACAAATTATAATATATCATAAACAAGAAAATCAGTGAAACTCATGGATGCTCCCTGATGATGCTGGATGCTCCCCAATGATGCGCTTTGTCAATCTTTGTGTTAATAACCACCTCAAACAAGAATGTGTTTGTCAGAAACACAATGACCCCTATTGCGCCGCTTTGAAGCCATAAATTTGACCTTTGACCTTGAAGGATGACCTTGACCTTTCACCACCCAAAAATGCAGCTCCATGAGATACACGTGCATGCCAAACATCAAGTTGCTATCTTCAATATTGCAAAACTTATGAAGAAGGTTAAAGTTTTGGTTCAAGTTTTTGAATTTGTTTTTTTTGACCTTTGACCTTGAAGGGTGACCTTGACCTTGACCTTTCACCACTTAAATGTGCAGCTCCATGAGATACACATGCATGCCAAATATCAAGTTGCTATCTTGAATATTGCAAAAGTTATGACAAAGGTTAGTTTTGGTTTAAGTTTTGGGACATACACACACACACATACATACAATGACAGACAGGCCAAAAACAATACACCCCCGATCTTTCGATCCGGGGGCATAAAAAAATATATTATTAGCCTTGGTGACCTTGACCTTGACCCAAGTGACCTCAAACCTCATCAAAAGGTAGAGGTCCATGCAAGGTACCTACATGCCAAATATGTAAGAGATCGGTAAAATATTCTAGGAGCAAAATTGTGACGGAAAAATCTATTATTAGCCTCTGTGACCTTGACCTTCACCCCAGTGACCTCAAACCTCATCAAACGGTAGAGGTCCATGCAAGGTACCTACATGCCAAATATGTAAGAGATCGGTAAAATATTCTAGGCGCAAAATTGTGACGGAAAAATCTATTATTAGCCTCTGTGACCTTGACCTTCACCCCAGTGACCTAAAACCTCATCAAACGTTAGAGGTCCATGAAAGGTACCTTCATGCCAAATATGTAAGTGATGGGAAAATTATTGAAGGTGCTATGAGAAACTGTAACAAAATTGTGACATCAAAATCTATTATTTGCCTCGGTGACCTTGACCTTGACCCCAGTGACTTCAAACCGCATGAAAAGGTAGAGGTCCACGCAAGGTACCTACGTGCCAAATATGTAAGAGATTGGTAAAATATTGAAGGCGCTATGAGAAACTGTAACAAAAAAGTGCCGAAAGGAAGTAAGGAACTTCAAACTGGCAACTATACCCCCCCCCCCCCCCAGAAAATTTTCGGGGAGCATAATAAGTATACCCGGTAGTTGCTAATAATAATCATCCATTTGAATTATTGAGGTCAAATGAGGTTGCGTGGATTTGGCATTGTCAAAGGTGCATCTGTACACGTATCCATGCATGATAGATAATGCTGTAACATGCTTATAATGAGAGCGTTAAATCTAGTTAACCATGTTTTTGCCCCTTTGAATTACTGTAAGGTTAAGTTTATGGAATATAAATGACTTGAGACCGAGTATAATCAATAGCAACAATTGTGCAATTGTTGGTAACAAATTGGTGTAGTAAAACCAGCAAATTTTCAGCAATGTCTGCCTCTCCGGAAAACAGAGGCATTCCCAAAGCAAATGGACCCAATCCCAACCCGAAATATATAAAAAAAATCCCAATTTCCAAAAAAAATAAAATTGTTTTTTGTTTTAGAAAGAAGTGTCTTATGACTTATGATTATTAAATTATCAATGTTCCAACTCGTCCTTCTGATGTGTATCTAACCAACAAGCACTGCTGAGGATTCCATGAACCTGCTGTGCTCCCCATTACGCAGCAAATTCACACAAACCAAACTTAGTCATCTGATGCTTACCTGCATTGAAGGTCTAGACCTGAATGACAAACTAGAGCTTTGTCACAGACGTGACGAATACCCCCACATGCCGCATTGACACATAATATTTTGCATGTCGTCTACACAAAAAACAGCGGACACCATGCTCAATTTTTAAAACGCACTTAGTGACCCCTTGACCTAGTTTTTGACCCAGAAAGGCCCATGTTCTAACTTGGCCTTAAGATCATCTCCATAAAACTTCTGACCAAGTTTGGTGAAGATCAGATGTTAACTACTTGAATTACAGAGCAGACACCATGCTGAATGTTTAAAAACGCACTTTGTGACCCCATGACCTTGTTTTAGGCCCGGAATGGCCCATGTTCAAAGTTGTCCTAGAGATCATTTAGATAAAACTTGTGACCAAGTTTGGTGAGGATTGGATGAAAACTACTTGAATTAGAGAGCGGACAACATATGAGGTTTAAAATGCATTAAGATACCCCGTGACCTAGTTTTTGACCCGGCATGACCCATATTCAAACTTGACCTAGACATCATCTAGATACAACTTCTGACCAAGTTTGGTGAAGATGGATGAAAACAACTTGAATTAGAGAGTGGACAACATTGTGATGTTTAAAATGCCCTAGGTGACCCCGTGACCTAGTTTTTTACCCGGCATGACCCATATTCAAACTTGCTCTAGACATTATCAAGATACAACTTCTGTTGTAATTAATTCTGTGTTGGTAATTACAGACCTGTCTCTATTTTAAATATCATTTCAAAGATACTTGAACGTGTTGTGTATGACCAAGTTGAAAAGTATTTCCAAGATCAAGACTTATTGTATAAATATCAGTCTGGGTTTAGGAGGGGTTATTCCACCGACACATGTCTTATTCACTTATCTGACTTCATTAGAGGTGAAAATGATAAAGGTAATGTTGTAGGCATGGTTCTTTTAGACTTACAGAAGGCTTTTGATACCGTGGACCACTCGATACTTTTAATGAAACTCCGTGCTTCTGGTCTGGGAGATGATATAACAATGTGGTTACAGTCATATTTGTCTGACAGGAAACAGCTTGTTGATGTGTCTGGCACCTTTTCGTCGTCAGAAAACATTTCCTGTGGTGTCCCACAGGGCTCCATTCTTGGTCCCTTGTTATTTTTAATCTACGTAAATGATATGTCAGCTGTTGTTAAACATAAATTACTCTTGTATGCTGATGATTCTGCCATTTTAGTTTCGGATAAAAGTATATCAACGGTTGAGAAGATGCTTAGTGATGATCTAAAGCAAGTCAGTGAATGGTTAATTGACAACAAACTGTCATTGCACCTAGGTAAGACCGAATCAATTCTGTTTGGTTCACGGCAGAAACTCAGGTTACAATCCTTTCTAAATATTTCATGTGATGGAACACCCATTTCATCTACATCATCAGTCAAGTATTTAGGGGTTACAATTGATCAAAATTTGTCTTTTACTTCTATGGCAGAGTCAGTCATCAAGAAGGCCAACTGCAAGGTTAAAGTTTTTATATCGAAAAAGGAATTTTTATCCACAGATACTAGAAGGCTTCTAGTCATGTCTTTAATTCAGTGCCACTTTGACTTCAGTTGCTCTGTTTGGTACACTGGTTTAACTCAAATGTTAAAAAACAAGTTACAGGTCACCCAAAATAAACTTATCAGGTTCATATTAAATTTACATCCTAGGTCTCACATTGGTAAAGAACATTTTACTAGACTTAACTGGTTGCCTATTGAAAGTCGAGTAAACCAGATCACACTTTGTCATGTTTTTAAAATAAGCTCTACGTTGGCTCCGCTATATATGGAAGATAATTTTACTCCAGTCAGTAATATTCACAATAAGAATACTAGGTTCAGAGTTAGAACACAGTCAGACTCTCCTAATACTGATCTAAACATGCATGATTGCAATAGGTTTGCCATTCCAAGGGTCAAGGGTTCTGGCAAAAAGTCATTTGCTTTCAATGGGTGTACTCTCTGGAACTCTCTTCCTCAGCATATCAGAGATGCCAAAAGCATTCCATCTTTTAAACACAGTGTTAGGGAGCATTTTTTAAGCCAGATAGATTTTTAAGGTGCATCTCTTTAAGATTTCTTACTGTTGATTTAACTTGAATGTCAATATAGATAGATTTATTGTGTCTTATCTAGTTGCTGTATGATTATTCTTTAGCTTGGCAAATAATTTTATGTTAATTTTTAAACACTTAAATTGTGATAACTTCTTAATAATTGTCTAGTCTAGAACTTATCAGAATATATTCTATGCATTTAGGTTAGTGTAACTTAAATATGTTACATGTCTTTCATTATTATTCACTGTGATATTACTATATACTGTGATATAAAACGTTGTCTCCTATGTCATACAATATTATAACTAAAGGACCACAATGGAAATAAGGGTTTAATTGCAAACCCTTTATTGTGCAATCCTTAACGTATAATGTTGATTGACATGGCTTTGTTTATACATGCAGGTTGTTTTTTATTACTTATTGTGTGTATATAACATGCTGCCATGTAAATCTATGCATTTTATGTTGAAATAAATCTATCTATCTATCTACCTATTTTGGTGAAGATTGGATAAAAACTACTTGAATTAGAGAGCGGACAACATGGTGAGGTTTAACTAAGTGACCCCGTGACCTAGTTTTTGACCCAGCATGGCCCATGTTCGAACTTGACCTACACATCATCTAGTTACAACTTCTGACCAAGTGTGGTGAAGATTGGATTTAAACTACTTGAAATAGAGAGCAGGACAGCATGCTCAATGTGTAAAACGTACAAAGTGATCCTGTGACCTAGTTTTGACCCGGCAAGGCCCATGTTTGAACTTGGCCTTAAGATCATCTAGATACAACTTCTGACCAAGTTTGGTGAAGATCTGATGAAAACTACTTAAATTAGAGAGCGGGCAACATGCTGAATGTTTAAAACGCACAAAGTGACCCCATGACCTAATTTTTGACCAGGCAAGGCCCATGTTCGAACTTGGCCTTAAGATCATCTAGATACAACTTCTGACCAAGTTTGGTGAAGATCGGATGAAAACTACTTGAATTAGAGAGCAGACAACATTGTGGTGTTTAAAACGCCCTAAGTGACCCCGTGACCTAGTTTTTGACCCGGCATGACCCATATTCAAACTTGCTCTAGACATTATCAAGATACAACTTCTGACCAATTTTGGTGAAGATTGGATAAAAACTACTTGAATTAGAGAGTGGACAACATGGTGAGGTTTAAAACACACTAAGTGACCCCGTGACCTAGTTTTCGACCCGGCAAGGCCCATGTTCGAACTTGGTCTAGACATCATCTAGATACAACTTCTGACCAAGTTTGGTGAAGATCGGATGAAAACAACTTGAGCAAGGGCTGTTTGTAAAACATGCATGCCCCCCATATGGGCTGTCAGTTATAGTGGCAGCCATTGTGTGAATACGTTTTTTGTCACTGTGACCTTGACCTTTGACCTAGTGACCTGAAAATCAATAGGGGTCATCTGCCAGTCATGATCAAGGGGGGAGTGAGGGGGGGGGATATATTGTGGGGTGTGGTAATTTATAAGATGCTTAAAAAAAAAAGAGGGCCATGATGGCCCTGAATCGCTCGCCTGACTCATTAAGATCAGATGAAAACTATGACCTCTATTGTCTACACAATGTTTTTCTATGATTTGACCTAGTGACCTAGTTCCTGACTCTAGATGACCCAAATACAATCCCAATCCAGATTTCATCAAGATAAACATTCTGACCACAGTTCATAAATATTGGATGAAAACTGTGACCTCTATTGTCAACACAAGGTTTTTCTATTTATTTGACCTAGATTTTTACCCCAGATGACCCAAATACAATCCCACCCAGATTTCATCAATAATTCTGACCAAATTTCATAAAGGTTGGATGAAAACTGTGATCTCTAATGTCTACACAAGGTTTTTCTATTATTTGACCTAGTGACCTAGTTTTTGACCCCAGATGACCCAAATAAAATCCCAACCCAGATTTCATCAAGATAAACATTCTGACCAAATTTCATAAAGATTGGATGAAAACTGTGACCTCTATTGTCTACAGAAGGTTGTTCTATTATTTGACCTAGTGACCTTGTTTTTGACCCCAGATGACCCAAATACAATCCCAAACCGGATTTCATCAAGATAAACATTTTGACCAAATTTCATCAAGATTGGATGCAAACTGTGACCTCTACTGTCTACACAAACAAATTGTTGACGGACGGACGCACGGACACACGCAGGCACGCACAACGGACGCCGGACATCACACGATCACATAAGCTCACCGTGTCACTTCATGACAGGTGACCTAAAAATATGTGTTGGAGATAAACATGAACAGTTGTGGTTAAAATCCCATAGAAACAAGGGCTGTTTGTAAAACATGCATGCCCCCCTATATGGGCTATAAGTTGTAGTAGCAGCCATTGTGTGAATACGTTTTTTGTCACTGTGAATGGTGGTGGTGGTGGTGGTGGTGGTGGTGGTGGTGTGTGTAGTAGTAGTAGTAGTAGTAGAAGTAGTAGTAGTAGTAGTAGTAATAGTAGTTGTAGTAGTAGTTAGTAGTAGTAGTAGTAGTAGTAGTAAGTAGTAGTAGTAGTAGAAGTAGTAGTAGTAGTAGTAGTAGTAAGTAGTAGTAGTAGTAGTAGTAGTAGTAGTAGTAGTAGTAGTAGTAGTAGTAGTAGTAGTAAGTAGTAGTAGTAGTAGTAGTAGTAGTAGTAGTAGTAGTAGTAGTAGTAGTAGTAGTGGTAGTAGTAGTAGTAGTAGTAGTAGTAGTAGTGGTAAAGTAGTAGTAGTAGTGGCAGTAGTAGTAGAAGTAGTGGTGGTGGTGGTGGTGGTGGTGGTGGTGGTGGTGGTGGTGGTGGTGGTGGTGGTGGGTGGTGGTGGTGGTGGTGGTGGTGGTGGTGGTGGTGGTGGTGGTGGTGGTGGTGGTGGTGGTGGTAGTAGTACTAGTAGTAGCAGTACTAGTAGTAGTAGTAGAAGTAGTAGTAGTAGTAGTAGTAGTAGTAGTAGTAGTAGTGGAAGTGGTAGTAGTAGTAGAAGTAGTAGTAGTAGTAGTAGTAGAAGTAGTAGTAGTAGTAGTAGTAGTAGTAGTAGTAGTAGTAGTAGTAGTAGTAGTAGTAGTAGTAGTAGTAGTAGTAGTAGTAGTAGCAGTAGCAGTAGCAGAAGCAGTAGCAGCATTACAAGACCAATACTTAAGAATGATCAAATGGGAAAAGGTAACCTAGCACTGGCAGTAAATATGGGGCTCATTTACAGGTCAGATTTGGAATCTCTGCTGTAAAATGAGATTTTGAATGAATTAAAGGGAGGCAAATCTGTAATAAAAAGAACATGCATTAACCGTAGTTGTTTCCCTTGTTTGAACCATGCTAAATCCTTACAAGTTTGGAAAGAATTGGATGAAAAATTTGGACTTTATTGCATAAACACCATTTTCTCAATTCAAGGGGAGGTAATTCTGTACTTCATGGACCAATAATGCTCATTTTTTGTAGGGTTCGTGTCCTCATTGATATAAAGACACTGTGCAAATTTGGAAAGGATCGGACAAAAAATGTGGAAGATTTTTGAAAGTTTTCACAAAATAGGCAAAAACGAATAAACATGCAAAGTTCAACGAGCTCCTGCGGCCATGTTTTTTGACGAATCAAATTTCTTTGAACAACTTTTTCAGGGGAGCCTTCAAAGGTCATCCCTGTGAAATTTTTTGAAAATCTGATGGGCGGTTTCTGACAAGAAGATTTTTTAAGGTTTTTACCATATATGGTCATGGCGGCCATCTTGGTTATGTGATCATTTTTTAACAATTCTTTTGTCCCATGACCTAGGGATGCTCCACATGAAATTTAGTTGAAATTGGCTCAATGGTTTAGTAGAAGAAGATGTTTACAAATTGTTTACAGACAGACAGACAGACGGACGGACGCCGGACGGTGAGTGATCACAATAGCTCACCCCGAGCTATCGCTCAGGTGAGCAAAAAAAAAAATTGGGGGGGCGGGGGGTTGGGTGGGGGTGAGAGGGGGGTATAATGTGGGGTGTGATAATTTATAAGATGTTTAAAAAAAATGGGGGGGGGGGGTGGGGGTAGGGAGGAGGTAGGGGGAGTGAGAGGGGGGTAAAATGTGGTGTGTGGTAATTTATTAGATGTTTTAAAAAAAAAATTGGGGGGGGGGGGGGGTTGGAGGGGAGGGGGGTGAGAGAGGGGTTATAATGTGGGGTGGGGTAATTTATAATATGTTTAGAAAAAAATTGGGGGGGGTGAGAGGGGGGGTAATAATGTGGGGTGGGGTAATTTATTAGATGTTTAAAAAAAAATTGGGGGTGGGGGTGGGGGAGTTAGGGGGGTGGATGGGTAGGGGGGTGGGGATGAGAGGGGGTATAATGTGGGATGTAGTAATTTATAAGATGTTTAAAAAAAATGGGGGGTGGGGGGTGGGGGTAGGGGGGTGAGAGGGGGTAATAATGTGGGGTGTGGTAATTTATGTTTTTAAAAAAAAATTGGGGGTGGGGGGTAGGGGGGTGAGAGGGGCTAATAATGTGGGGTGTGGTAATGTATTGGATGTTTAAAAACAAATAAAAAATTTGGGGTTGGGGGGTGGGGGGGTTAAGGGGTGGGGGGTAGGGGGGTGGGGGGTGAGAGGGGGTATAATGTGGGTGTGTGGTAATTTATAAGATGTTTTTAAAAAAATTGGGGGGTGGAGGGGGGGTGGAGGGGGTGAGAGGGGGTAATAATGTGGGGTGTGGTTATTTATTAGATGTTTAAAAAAAAATGGGGGGATGGGGGGGTAGGGGGGTAGGGGGAGTGAGAGGGGGGTATAATGTGGGGTGTGGTAATTATTAGATGTTTAAAAAAAAATTGAGGGGGTGGCTGGGGGAAAGGGGGGTAGGTGGGGTGGGGTATGGGGTGGGGGTGAGAGGGGGGTATAATGTGGGGTGTGGTTATTTATTAGATGTTAAAAAAAAATTGGGGGGATGGGGGTGGGTGGGTGGTGGGGTAGGGGGTGGGGTGGGTGAGAGGGAGGGGTAATAATGTGGGGTCTGGTAATTTATTAAATGTTTTAAAAAAAATTGGGGGGGGGGTGGGGGTGGGGGGGATAGGGGTGAGAGGGGGGTATAATGTGGGGCTGTGGTAATTTATAGATGTTTAAAAAAAATCTTTGGGGGTGGTGGGGGTGGGGGGGTAGGGGGTAGGGGATGGGGGTGAGAGGGGGTAATAATGTGGGATGTGTTATTTATTACATGTTAAAAAAAATGGGAGGGGTGGGGTGGGGGGTTGGGGGGGGGGTAGGGGGGGGAGTGAGAGGGCGGGTTATAATGTGGGGTGTGGTTAATTTATTAGATGTTTAAAAAAAATGGGGGTTGGGGGGGGTAGGGGGAGTGAGAGGGGGGTTATAATGTGGGGTGGGTTATTTATTAGATGTTTAAAAAAAATGGGGGGGGGGGGTTGGGGTGGGTAGGGGGGTAGGGGGAGTGAGAGTGGGGGTATAATGTGGGGTGTGGTAATTTGTTAGATGTTTAAAAAAAATTGGGGGTTGGGGATAGGGGGGAGTGAGAGGGGGGTTATAATGTGGGGTGGGTTTATTTATTAGATGTTTAAAAAAAATGGGGGGTTGGGGGTGGGGGGGGGTATTTGGGTGGGGGGTAGGGGGGTGGGGTGGGGGTGAGAGCGGGGGTGGGGGTTAGAGGGGGGTTGAATGTGGGGTGTGGTAATTTATTAGATTGATGTTTAAAAAAAAATGGGGGGGTGATATCCTCTATTCATTAAACATGAAATTATAACTTATTGCATTTGTTTCCCCTGTATATAAGAAAGATACAATAGTGTATTACCTCCCCTGTCCTGCTTATATTTATATTTATTAACAAAATAAAACATAAACACAATATTTAATATACAAAATATACAAAAAAAATCATATTCTGATAATAGTTTTACTGATCCACTTTATTTTACTCAAAGGATGATGTTTCAGTGGACTGATAATTATAGATTTAGGATTACAGACCAGTTGCTTCAGTTATATTGTTCAGAGTTCGCCTGTTGGCCGCGTATGCATTCTTGAGTTATCATCCAAAAACCATTTTACTATTCGGGTCACCGTGACCTTGACCTTTGACTTAGTGACCTTAATATCAATAGGGGTCATCTGCAAGTCATGATCAATGTACCTATGAAGTTTCATGATCCTAGGCCCAAGCGTTCTTGAGTTATCATCTGACAACCACCAGGTGGACGGACCGCCAGACAGACCGACATGAGCAAAGCAATATACCCCCTCTTCTTCGAAGGGGGGCATAATAAGAGAGCAGACAACATGCTGAATGTTTAAAACGCACTTAGTGACCCCGTGACCTAGTTTTTGACCCGGCAAGGCCCATGTTCAAACTTGACCTTAAGATCATCTAGATACAACTTCTGACCAAGTTTGGTGAAGATCGGATGAAAACTACTTGAAATAGAGAGCGGACAACATGCTGAATGTTTAAAACGCACTTAGTGACCTAGTTTTTGACCCCACAAGGCCCATGTTCGAACTTGGCCTAGACATCATGTAGTTACAACTTCTGACCAAGTTTGGTGAAGATTGGATGAAAACTACTTGAAATAGAGAGCGGACACTTAATACGGACCGACCGACAGACCGACAGACAATCTCACTCCTATATACCCGCCTAAACTTCATTTGTGGGGGTATAATTATTGGAGGAGCTGTGTGATGCTTTCAAAAACAGAAAGCAGAGAAAAATCATGCTGTAACTTGTGCGACTAACCAGTGTTTGTTTGGTCAAAAAATATCTGCTCTAAGTTTTTGACTGTACAGTTCTTATCTCAGAGTGTAACTGAACAAGGGCTGTTTGTAAAACATGCATGGGCTATAAGTTGTAGTATGTGTGAATATGTTCGGTGGTGGTGGGTGTAGTATGTGTGAATATGTTCGGTGGTGGTGGTGGTGGTGGTGGTGGTGGTGGTGGTGGTGGTGGTGGTGGTGGTGTGGTGGTGGTTCGGTGGCGGTGGCTGGTGGCGGTGGCGGTGGTGGTGGTGGTGGTGGTGGTGGTGGTGGTTCTTGAGTTATTGTCTGACAACCACCTGGTGGACTGACCGACCGACAGACAGACCGACATACCGACATAGCAAAGCAATATACCCCCCTTCGAAAACAGACCGACATACCGACATAGCAAAGCAATATACCCCCTCTTCCTCGAAGGGGGGCATAATAACAAAATTGCAGTACTTGAATATTTAAATGTTTAACATGCCAAATATTGCATGTGTTTATATAAAAAAGACAGAATAACAAATAATAAAAAAATTATTTGTTAAACCACTGACTTATTTAAGCATGATAAATTCACAAGGTTCTCCCAAAATGAGCCGTTTCATCCAAGCAAAAATTCCCAAAATGGACAATTTTGTCGATAAAAAAATCCCAATTTGGTCAGACTCCTTTTCCCAAAATAGGCAGAAAACCCCCTGATAACTGCTAGTTCCAACAAAAATCTGGCGAAACTTGCATGGCCAAAATTTTACATAGCAGTGCCATACTTAAAGGGGCCTTTTCTCAAAAAAAGTTTTAGATTCGCAAATTTTTGTTATCGTTATAATATTTTTGAGGAAACAGTAATACTAAACATTTACCATGCTCTAAAATACCCATTATATGCACCTTTTTGATGATTTAAAAACCTAAAAATCATAAAGCGTTGCAACGCGAAACGATTGAATAAATTTGGAGAGTTCTGTTGATGTGGTTAAATTTTGTGATCCTTCGAGGATTGCTTACATAAAGTATAAAATACTTCTTTCATTGTATGAGCACGGATGGCCAAGAAGTCCAAGCGATAGACTTTTACCCCAGGGATCAGTGGTTTGAGCCCAGTTGAGGGTTATTCTTTTTTCTTTCTTTAATTTTATTCTTGTTTTTTACTTTTACTTTTTAGATCCTGTGTTTATATTTATCAATATAAAGCATTTAATGACAAACTGCAATACATGCCAAAATTTTCAAAAAAGTCCCTTTAATGACTAGCATCAGAATCCATTATAAACCCTACCTCTTTCCATCCAAGTTCAAATGAAGTGGATATTTTGGTTCTTTAAAGTTCACAGTCTGCAGCATTTCTCGGAACTTCCAGCCCTCTTTCCCAGTTACCCTCATCATGTTGGTGTGGAAGGCCCCTGATACAGCTAGACGCTTGGTTCGTTTTATGCCCCACTCAGCACCGTACTTCTCCAAGAACTGCAAAGCCTGAAATGTAAAAGATCAAGAGTTGCGTTTGTGAAACACAATGCCACCTACCGAGCTTTGAAGCCGCACAGCAGCTAATTCAGAGAAAACAAGGCCTTAAACTTGGCAAAAAATCATTGGACCAAAACGAAACTCTTACTTCATCTTATAGTCATGTAGGTAAACTCACATCCTAACAAGAGTTGTCTCCATAGGACGAAATATGCCCCCGAAAAACGCTTTGATAGAAGTAATTAGCATTTTTCGAAACCTAAACGCAGATTTTGAAACCTAAACGCAGACCCTATAAGTTCAAGGTCAAGGTCAAAGGTGTCAAAATTTGTGTGGGTATGGAAAGGCCTTGTCCATATACATGTACACATGCATACCAAATATGAAGGTTACATCTGAGGCGACATAAAAGTTATGAGCATTTTTCCAAACCAAAACGCAGATTTTGAAACCTAAATGCGGACCCTAAGTTCAAGGTCAAGGTCAAAGGGGTCAAAGTTTGTGTGGGCATGGAAAGGCCTTGTCCATGTACACATGCATACCAAATATGAAGTTTACATCTGAAGCGACATAGAAGTTATGAGCATTTTTCGAAACCTAAATGCAAAGTGTGATGGACAGACGGGGGCATATAAATCAGCTCATTATCTTAAAGTATTGCATACAAAAACTCCAGAAAACTGTTATTATAGAGAAAATAAAAATTAAAGAAAACATTTCTAAATCCAAGGTCAATTACTTTGTCAACAAGAGCACCGCATAACGGGTGCCAACACTCGGCTGCGAAAGCTTGTCAGCACTTTGATTTTAGAGCCTATGTTAAAGTTTTATATTAGAGGTCACAGTGACCTTGATCTTTGACCTAGTGACCCAAAAATGGATGTGGCATGTAGAACTCATCAAGGGGCATCTACATATGAAGTTTCAAAGTTGTAGGTGGAAGCACTTTGATTTTAGAGCCAATGTTAAGGTTTTAGCACGACGCCTACTGCGGACGTCGGACGACGAGCTTGCTATGACAAAACAGCCAAGCTAAAAATCAATGAACTGGAACAAAAACTAACATTTCATCTGTAAGTCATGTAGGTATTCATAAACCAAAAATCAGGTAAATATCTGAAATGGTTTTGTTAAAAACTCTGGAAAAAGATTATTAAAAGAACATGTGTAAGTCCAAGGCCCATAACTTCGCTGAAAAACAATGGTCCAGAACTACCGTAATTACTCAAGTTTTCGGACACTAAAGTTTTTGATCACCCTTTTTTAAGCAAATATAATTATTTTTCGTGACTCTTAATTTTCAGACAAGCGTTTTCATCAATAATTAATGTCTGTAAACTTTCTGACAGTATATTTTATCGAGCTATTAAACATACTTCAGACCTGTTTTCGCTTATCTTGTGACACTTTTATCATGTTTTTTACATCCGGATTAAGGTCATAAAACCTGGCAGATGCTTGCCTGAGGGCCATTGACCATTACATTTGCATAAATGGGTAAAATCCCCATGCTACCAGTAGAAAACAATGAATTCATCCAACAGCATTTGAAACGGTTTATTCCTATTAAGGAAGCAAATAGTTTTATGTTTTTACCTTTTTTGTTCTATATAATTTCTGGCAAGAGTTAGCAAAGCTTTGAAGTTGTTATAATTTTTTTAAGCAGAAAAGAAAAGTAAATCACAACTAGAGCTTTGTCACAGACGTGACGAATACCCCCACATGCCGCATTGACACAAAATATTTTGCATGTTGTCTTCGCAAAAAACAGCGGACACCATGCTCAATGTTAAAAACGCACTAATGACCCCGTGACCTAGTTTTTGACCCGGCAGGACCCATATTCAAACTTGACCTGGACATCATCTAGTTACAAGTTTGGTGAAGATCTGATGAAAACTACTTGAATTAAAGAGCGAACACCATTCTCAATGTTTAAAATGCCATAAGTGACCCCGTGACCTAGTTTTTGACCTGCTATGACCCATGTTCGAACTTGGCCTAGACATTATCTAGATACAATTTCCGACCAAGTTTGTGGAAGCTCTGATGAAAACTACTTGAGTTAGAGAGCGGAAAGCATGTTCAATGTTTAAAACGCACTAAGTGACCCCACGACCTAGTTTTTGACCCGGAATTACCCATATTCGAACTTGACCAAGACATCATCTAGATACAACATCTGACCAAGTTTGGTGAAGATCGGATGAAAACTACTTGAATTAGAGAGCGATCACCATTCTGAATGTTTAAAACGCACTAAGTGACCCCACGACCTAGTTTTTGACCCGGAATTACCCATATTCGAACTTGACCAAGACATCATCTAGATACAACATCTGACCAAGTTTGGTGAAGATCGGATGAAAACTACTTGAATTAGAGCGCGAACACCATTCTGAATGTTTAAAACGCACTAAGTGACACTGTGACCTTTTTTTTTACCTGCCATGACCTATGTTCAAACTTGGCCTAGACATTATCTAGATACAACTTCTGACCAAGTTTGGTGAAGCTCTGAGGAAAACTACTTGGATTAGAGAGCGGACACCATGCTCAATATTTAAAATGCACTAAGTGACCCTGTGACCTAATTTTTGACCCGGCATGACCCAAATTCGAACTTGATTTAGACATCATCTAGATACAACATCTGACCAAGTTTGGTGAAGATCGGATGAAAACTACTTGAATTAGAGAGCGAACACCATTTTGAATGTTTAAAAAGCACTAAGTGACACTGTGACCTTGTTTTTTACCTGCCATGACCCATGTTCGAACTTGGCCTAGACATTATCTAGATACAACTTCCGACCAAGTTTGGTGAAGCTCTGAGGAAAACTACTAGGATTAGAGAGCGGACACCATGCTCAATATTTAAAATGCACTAAGTGACCCTGTGACCTAATTTTTGACCCGGCATGACCCATATTTGAACTTGATCTAGACATCATCTAGATACAACATCTGACCAAGTTTGGTGAAGATCGTATGAAAACAGCTTGAATTAGAGAGCAGACACTTAATACGGACCGACCCACTTTGTTTGTGGGGGTATAATAAAACTTTGTGAACATTGATTTAATGCTTTTATCTCAATATGATTATAATTTTTGGATGTCTTAATGTTTGTCTCTAAATTTTCAGAAACAAAAAATATTTATTTTTACGTGTCCCCAAACTTAAGAGTAATTATGTTAATTTCACAATTAATCTGTAGGTCGTGCATGTCGTCTCACTAATAAAATCAGCTTAATATCTGAAAGCGTTGCATAAAAACCCATCTGGAAAATGGAATTCCAAACGGACGGATGCACAAACAGACAGAGGGATTGACAGTGCGATTTCTTTATGCAACCCTTAATGGGGGCATAAATTATGCTCTGTTTAATTTTTATTTTATTAAGATTGAATAAAATGTCTTTGTACAAGCTTTGGAAGTCAAACATCTAAATTTCAGACCTTGCCTCAAGGTCATCTAATGCATGGGTAACCATGTGCCTAAACTTCCAGATACATGTATCCACTTGTTGACCTTGAAATAGCTCTGAAGCATGAAGAAATTAATTAAGAACATGTGTCCATAAGGCACAAATGCCCCCTCATTCCACTTTTGTCTGAAATCTCCATGCCTTTTACTTTCTATAAACAGATCCTCTTCCTGGGATTAAATCCTTTTAAATTTGTATGACTTCCCAATCCCTTATCAAAATTAGAAATTGTACCTGCCAAATAAAACAATATAAATTATCTCCCTTAAAAGCTTATTACTTCCCTTGGCAAACAAGTCCAAGCCCCGTATCTTTTTCAAAAATCAACGGACCGGAACAAATTTTACAATTCATCTGTAGGTAGACTCACATACAAAAAATCAGCTCAATATTATAAAGCATTGCGTAAAAAAACATCCAGAAAACTGAATGCTGGACGGACAGACAGATGGACAGACAGACAAACTGACAGTGCAACTGCTATATGCCACCCCACCAAGAGCATAATAAAAAGATAACAAGTAATTGTACCATGTCTAGTAAAAAGGTTTTTGTTTCAATAGATTTATCACTTTTATGATACATTCCCCTTTGTTTCTTTTTAGAATTTACAATTTACAGTTTCAATCCAAAATGAAATGTCATACTATAATTTACAATCAGTTACATCAGGTAAATGTTATCCCCTCATTGGTTTTCATGCACATACAAAATGACATTCTTAGGGTAGGATGTAGGAGTGCAATGTAAAGCCACATAAACATTGTCATAACCATAAAGGAAACCTTACAGCCTCATCTCCACCAACGACTTTCACATCGGTACACAGGAAGTTGGCTATACTGCACTCTGGGTCCTCCATCTGCAGCTCTGTCCTGCAGTACTCCTTTGCCGCTACCATGGCAACTCGCAGCTGCGTCTTATGGTCACAGATCACCGTCAGCAAGCCTCCAGCTGCGGCTTCGGAGGCCTTCTGCATGGCAGCCGCTCGATGCTTTATGATCTGTATGGCTTAAAAGTAACTTGTATATTATGGACTCTAGCATGAACACTGTGTTGTTTTCCCAATGAAGAAGATTGATTTTGCAGTCATATTTTTTTTTCATATTTAATCCTTTACCCCTTGGCTTAGATACGTATTTTGATGCATTTGTAGTCCCATACAGGGCCCTCAATCTATCAACAACAAAAAATCGGCCGCAGTCCCCCACCTCAAAAGCAGGGTTTTTTCTCCACTTTTTGGGAAGATAGCCCATGGCTTTGGAATTGGGAATTTTAACGGCATTTTCATGAAATTGGGAAAATAAATTCATTAGCCTTTTTTTCCACACGAAAAGTCCACTGATTAGGGAAATACTAAATTTGATTTAACTCTTTATAATCATTCAAATTAAAAGATAACAAACACATAAGACTTCTTTCTAAAAAAAAAAAAAAAAAAAAATTTTTTTTTTTTTTTGGCAATTGGGAATTTTTTGCCACATTTTGGGAAAAAAGTATACTTTTTGGGATTGGGAACATAGCCGAATTTCGGCTATAAAATCGGGCCAAAAAAACCCCTGAAAAGTATACTTTTTTTCCCTTTTTATAGAAAGATGTGTCTCATGATTATTATATCTCAATTCTATTTCAATTAAATCTTGTCAAACATACTAAATTATGAAAAAAGAAATGAATAAAGTGCAAACATGTACAAATGTTATAAAGAGAGAGTAAGTAAAAAAATCCCCCCAAAAGGGAAACGCCGCGAAAATTCACCCTCATGAGAGTAGCGACCCGCTACCCCTAAAATGGATTGAGGGCCCTGCCATACAAAGTCACATTTAAGACCTTTATTACTTAATTAAAGTTTTTAAGGCTTCATTTCCAACCCTTAAATACTGATGAGCAGCAAACAGCATAAAACCTGAACAGACTGCCAGTTACTAGCAGGCTGTTCTGGTTTTATGCTGTTTGCCTATAGTCATTTTCACTTTGCTTATAAGTGGGAAAGGGTTAAATAATTCAATATCTGAAAGAGTTGCGTTAAAAACCTCCGGAAAACGGAATTCCAGACAAGCCGACAGACAGACAATCCGCCAGAAATATGCCACCTTACTGGGGGCATGAAAAGTCTGTTTTTAAACAAGAGCTGTCAGAGAACAGCGCGCTCGACTATTTGAGTGCTTGACAGTATAACGCTAAGCCATCATGGAGAGGGGGGGGGGGAGGTATAATGTGGGTGTGTGGTCATTTAATAGATGATCTTTAAAAATAAGGAAAACAATTTTATTTTTTTTTTGGGGGGGGGGAGATTCTGGGGTGGGGCATGGGGGATGGTTTGGGTGGAGTGCATTGTGGTATGTCAGGTAAGTGTTGTTTTGTCTAAGTACCCATTATGAATCAAATGTGATCATAAATAAAGAAGTTCTGGCAATTTAAGCAAAATGTTCAATTATCTAAGTATATAAGGGGCCATAATTTTGTCAAAATGCTTAATACAGTTGTCTGCTCTTGTTTATAGATTGGGGTCACGTTGGTAAAGAAGTATGCAAAATATAAAAGCAATATGTCAAAGGACATAGGAAATATTTGGGGTGGTACGCACATTTTAACATAGATTTATCAATAATATGCATATTTTAAGTATATAAGGGCAATAATTCTGTCAAAATAGGAAATATTTGGGGTAGTATGCAAACTTTAACATTTGCACGCTCACACTAACGCTCACGCTAACGCCGACGCCGGGGTGAGTAGAATAACTCCCCTATATATATTTCATATATAATAGTCGAGCTAAAAATTTAGGCTAACTAAAAATTAATTTTAGAATAGCTCTATGGTAAAAACAATCTGATGTGGCAAAATGGTATTTGCGGGCACAATTAAAACATAAAAATAATCTTCATTTTAAGATTTTAAGCCTTAGGTGTGACTGTCGCAATCTGACAAAACTCTTATCAGTTTGTGGTGGCCTTATAAAACAAGAGCCGCGCATAACAGGTGCCACGCTCGGCTGTGAAAGCTTGTCAGAATATTTTTTTTAGAGGTCACAGTGACCTTGACCTTTGACCGGCTAGTGACCCAACAACAAGAGATATGTTTGTCAAAAACACAATGCCACCTACTGCGCCACTTTGAAATAAAATGTCTAGTTATCATTTGGCAGGTATAGACATCATCTCCCTTTAAAGGTCTGTAGACAGTCAAAAATTTCCAAGTCAGACATCACTGACAACCAAGGCCTGTGGTTTATCAAAGAGATCATAGCCAGTGTTCATCATGTACGTATGGACATGTATTCACAAATCAGAACAGGTAAGAAATGATAATTATATAAAGAGATGTGTTCGTCAGAAACACAATGCCCCCTATTGCACTTTGAAATAAAATTGCTATTTATCATTTGGCAGGTATAGAAATCATTTCCCTTTAAAGCTTAAATGGGGGGAGGGTTTCACAGTCAATTATGACCATGTCAGGCATCACTGACAACCAAGGCCTGTGGTTTAAAAGAGATCATAGCCAGAGTTGATCATGAATCTATGGACATAATCAAAATAATAAATCTGTACAGTAACTGTGAAAAGAACTTCAATTCTTGGTATGGAAATATATAATATGAGATTTATAATTATATAAATTACTTCCCTTGAAAATAATTTTCTCTAACAAATCTCTATTTTTAGTAGCAAATAATTAAAAGCCACTACCGTGACTGTGATTGACCACTTGAAATGTGCAGCTCCATGAGATACACATGCATACCAAATATATAAAGTGGCTATGTTCAATATTGAATAATTTTCTCCCTTTTTAAAGCTTATTACTTCCCTTAAATTTGTATTTTTTACCATAGACCGTAAAGGATGACCTTGACCTTGACCTTTTACCACAATGTGTTTGTCAGAAACACAATGCCGCCTACTGCGCCGCTTTGATTTATTTAACAAAAATATATACGTGGGCAGGTCAGATAACTTATAATGTCCATTTAAAGCTTATTACTTCCCTTGACTTTGTTTTATCGACCCTAGACCTTGAAGGATGATGTTCACCTTGAAATTTTACCACTCAAAATGTGCAGCTCCATGAGATACCAGGCTTGGCGAAATTGCCGGTCCGCCGGTCCTGACCGGCAGATTTCAATTTGGTCCGGCAGGTTTAACAAGAATGTCGGTCCTGGTGACCGGCAAAATGTGAAATGATTGCAAACAAATCTTTTTTTTTCAAGTTGAAAATTCGAAGAGCAAATCGCTTACTACATCATGAAAATGAAATCGCTCGTTGTTTTGATGTTTGCTGTAGGTTTGTTACGTACAATTAGCAAATCCAACTTGTTACACAACACCTACTTTAAACTCGTTTGCAAAATCGCCAACTGCGTTCTAACAAAAAAGATCTTGATAGCTTTTACATATTTTTCGAGTAGGATAAGGACAATAAAATATGGTATCGTGATCAACACAACCATATGCATACGCCATTTTTCATAAGTGTAAAGAGTACAGTGCATTATGGGGCAGAGCTTTCATTGGACGAGCGAATTTAAATTTAGATTGAATGCAATACGATACATGTACAAAGAAATGTTTTTATTGCATCATATGCAGTGCCATGTAAAAAAAACGTGCTTCCCGGGGACTTTCTGATACTGGTCAAAATGAAAATGAATCTCTGTTAACAATTACACTGCGTTAGCATGTAAATAAATCGTCTTTTTTATTTAATTAATTACTAGTAAACGTTCTGAAAAATGAAATGCCTTAATCATTAAATGTCAGGTAACGTGTTTTGTACTGTGCGCAGTATATTTTAACAGCCGCTCCAAACTGCAATCATATTAAAGTAAGAATGTTTAAATCGTTTCGAATAACTTTAATTTGATAATTATTCGGCTTGCACATACGTTATTGAAATTATCGCACCGAACCGTTCTAATAGGGAATACATGTAATAAAAACTGACACGCGAATTTTTCACAACATGATTGACATTACACAACTGATTAACACCAATTAGCTGCCAGTGTAACCTCTAAGCGATTAAAATCAATTTAACGGCCGGTTGAATAAAGAGATCAAGATGTGATCGCTGCCATTTTTGAATTTTCTAGTTAAGTTGTTGTTGCTTTACGGTCCGGCTAAATTTTCTCCGGACCGGCACATTTTCTGAAATGCCTGTCCGGATGACCGGCAGATTTTTTCTAATTTCGCCATGCCTGAGATACACATGCATGCCAAATATCAAGGTGCTATCTTCAATATTTAAAAAGTTATGGCCAACATTATGGTTTTAGCAAGCGGATGACAAGCTGGCTATGACAATAGCTCGGGTTTTCTCTGAAAACAGCCTCGCTAACAAACAAAATACCTTCTTCAAATGTTACGGTTTCAGTGACAGCTAAAGCAGTTATTTCTCCCACACTAAATCCTGCAACTGCTACAACATGGTTTAAAGACTGAAAGAAAAATAAAATTACAAAAAAATTTTTTTTCGCCAACTTAAAATATCTGTTTTCATCATATGTAAGTATAATAATATTATAGAGACAAGTGGCACTTCTAATTTAACTGTTCAAAAATAGCTCCTTAGATTGTCTTCAATGAATGTACAAACAAAACTAAATGAAAACCATGCATTTTTATCATATAATTACCAGTCAAATTAAAAGTTTAAATTAATTATTATCAGAGATCTGAATAAAGTTCCGGAAAACTGCACTTTCCCAATTAGGAAAAAACTACAGATTTCCCAATTGCTGTCAAAACAATCCCAATTGAAGCCAGGTTTCCACACAAAGAAATTTTTTTTAATTTCTATAAATAAAATGCAACATTCTGTTAGTTTTCCTATGCAGCTCTTTGGCTTGAAACTAAGTAAATATAATATTGAAAACTTGACAACACTAAGATATCAATTTGAAAAGTATTTGGGAGCAAAATCAAATACAACAATTTCCCAATATGAAGACTTCACAACACACATTTTCCCAATTACAGAGTTATTTGCCCATATTTTTCCCTATCAGTACTTTTCCACATAGGGCAAAAAAATTGCTGTATAAATTGGATACAGCAAGGCCAAGTACAGTAACACTCTCGATGAGAATCACAATAAATATTATTTAAGGATCTTTCATACAAACTTTAAAAAAAAAAATATTTTGATGTGTGCCATTCAATTTCTTTGAAAGATTTATAAGGTATAAAAATTAATATTTTTTATTCATAATGAGAAATAATCACTAAGCACAGGATTCAAACCAATGGGTCATACCATCAATTCATTAATCAAATTATTGTCATGTAGTTAATCTATGAAAAACTTCCCTTTAAATGGATGTACAACTATTTGACTCATTGCCTGAAAAGGACAACATACATTTGGGTGCTCTTCTTTTAATTTTTCCATAGCTGCTAAAGATGTCACAACAACAGCTGGTTGACAATAGATGGTCTCTTGTAGTTTTTCTGCAGGGCCGTTCAAACACAAATTTAATAAATCATATCCCAATATTTCCGATGCTCTGTTATAAATGTCTTCCACGCCAGGGTATCTGAGCAACTTCTTGCCCATTCCAACAAACTGACTTCCCTGTCCAGGGAACATTAGAATAGATGTATCTTCTGGAGAAACATTTGGGGGTCTAAATGAATGCTTTTCTTGATTTCGGTTAAATCGTCTTTGTGCATCAAGATCAGACAAAAAGTCAATGGGAACTTGTTTAACATTCTCAGGAGCTACTTGCGATTCCAAGAGATCTTCTATTTGCTTTGGACCTCTGGAAATTTCAACATCTTCTAATGAGAGACCTTTCTGTTCTAAACGCCTTTTAATTCGATTGGGAATATAATCAAGTTTCTCTTCACTTTTAGAAGTGCTTTTCAGATCAGGTTTGTTTGAGTTTTTATCTAATTTGCTCCCAAAATCAAGTTTACCATCAGAATTGTCTTCATTTCCTGAACTAAATTGGCGTGATAAACGTTGATTTATTAGCAATCGTTTACAAATTAATGTTTTATGGATATGATTCAATATCAAATTAGATGTAAGCTTGTGTGACATTCTCAAAGTGTCTCTGACACTAAGAAATTAAATAAACCTCTCAATTGTTACTTTTAAACATGGGGTAAAAACTGCCATAAAGTAGTATTATGATCTTAGTTATCTGAACGTTTGGGTTACTCAACGCGAACACAATTTCATAAGCGTTTATGTATGTGTCGTAAAAGCACAACTTGATTATCGCTTAGTTTGCAACAGTCAAAATACCATATACTTCATTATAATATAATATATTTCGAATATACGTTAATAAAGGTATTTTATTTAAAATAAATGAAAACATAACGCTCTAAGTAAGTTATTTCAACAACCACTCTAATCGGTATAATCGGTGGAAGAAGAAGCACGACGAAGGTCAACAATCAAAATGGCGAGCTTTGTTCGGAGAGCCGGTGAACTCTCTCAAAAGGTGTGCAATAAAATCTAAATCGACATTTAACACTATATTTCACACAGGATAATTGCACTTATATTAGCATCGTAGCTCCATTACATGTTTTATGCAATAAAATAATTATGTTAAACAAGTCATGTCAAAATGAAATGTCAAGACTCCAGTGCATAATTATTAAATCTGACCCTTACACAAGGAAGATACAGGTGGAGACACGACAAGGTCCTCCAAGATCTGGCAGAGATAGTAAAAAGGGAGAGGCGAAAGAAGAGGACTGTGAAAGAGACCGGGAAGATGCAGTTTGTAAAGGAAGGGGAAACCATCAAGAAGCAGCAGACTCAAGCAGCATCGATCCTAGATCGTGCGCAGTCATGGGAGATAGTTGTTGACCTGAAACGAAGGCTGGTTTTCCCAAGTGTAGTACAGACAACACATCGCCCCGACATGGTGATCTGGTCGGCAAAGGACAAGTGTCTGGTGATGGTTGGGCTAACAGTTCCTTGGGAGTCGCGCTGTGATGAGGCGATGGAGAGGAAAACGGCAAAATATGCTGATCTGCAGAGGGAATGCAAGGAGAAGGGGTGGCACACGTGGCTATTCCCAGTGGAGGTCGTCGTCCGAGGCTTTCCGTAAAAGTCTCTCTGGAGACTTTTCACTGCATTTGGCCTGAAAGGAAGAGACAGAAAGCGAGGGGTCAACAGACTTGGGGATGCAGCGGAGAGAGCATCAATATGGCTTTGGCTAAGGAGAGAAGAGAGGAGCTGGCAGCTGTCTACTGACACGTAGGGGATTGATCAACCCCTGCCGACCCACCACCAGGAGAATGTATTGAGATTAATGGGTCCAAACATTCAGTGATCGGTGGCTCTCGACTGAGGATGTCAGTAGTCCAGCAGTTTAACGACTGTTTACATCTCATGACATGAAATTGTGTCACTTAAGAAGTTAAGTGCACAATGACATAGTGGATATGGTGTCTGCCTAGCGACTGGAGGTCATGGGTTTAATTCCCACTGTGGGAGTATGTTTTTATATCACCCTCAAAGACACCAATTACTACACAGGCAATGGACTAGAAAGCCATCTATCGGCATGTAAAAGCCAAAACTGGTATCTTCAACGTATCTATGAGTTCTTTCTCCAATGGATCGCTATAAGATTCATAACCATGCCATCTCAGATCAGTCTCACACACCCACAATGTACAGTCAAAAAATAATTTGACAAAACATGTACATCACACTCAACTCTTTGTCAATCAATCATCAATAAAATAAATCAATTGTCAAGGGTCGCAATAATGTAATGTATATGGTGTCAGCATTGCGACCAGGAGGTCATGGGTTCAATCCCAACTGTGGGAGCTTTCTTATGATCTCCCATAAAGACACCAAGTACTGGTTCTAGACCCAGGAAACAAACTCGAAAGCGTTGAAATAAGCCTGAGGTTTCCATGCAATTGAGATAAAATAAATTGGTTTGAACTCAATCAATTATCAAACAAATCAATCAATTTCATTTTACTACATTCCACTGAGTTATATAACATAGCATATCCATACTGCAGTAACCGTGTAGAATATTAACTATTACAAATGGTTCTGCCACTCAGTTTACAGTAGCATAAAAATTTAATGTCCAGGCCATGATTAGAAAAAAGGTGAATCAAATCACGATGAAGAATATGAGTGTCAAGTAATTACGGTTCGGACTCATAATGACATGAAACAATTTTTTGCTCAAAATAGTCTTATAGATGCTGAATCTGTATCTTTTCAGATTTTTCTTGTGTTTAAATGTGTTGTAAAAATGGCAATTCAAGATCTGCCAGCCTTGTCTGGCTTTTTTTAATGATCAGGGGGGATTATGTGGTTATCTCCGCTGTCTGTCCTGGCCACTATCTCCTCCTACACTATTAGAACTAGAACCTTGAAACTTAAACACATGGTAGCTATGAGCATTTGTGCGACAGTGCACTATTTGGAATTTAGATCTGACCACTGGGTCAAAAGCCGTTGGGATACGCATCTGCCGCGGCCGGGCCATTTCTTGTTTGCATTGTGACTCTAAAGCATTTACAATTATCTCTGGAAATATTTGATTATACTTTTTACCTATGAGCAAACACAGAAAGCTCTGTAAACTCTGTCATTGAGCAACAGCCATCAGATAATTTGAGAAATCTACATAAACTGACATTAAACACACTTTTAAGTACTAAGACAACTTCAACTCTTTTATCATTAGTCTTTTTAAGCTTGACTTTTTAAAGATACGGCAAGCTGTTCTACTTGCCCTGGCATTGGGCTGGGCTTCCAAGTTGGTTTTCAGTTTTTGGATAAGCAAGTTTCTTGGGAATGGCCTGAGGGATTTAATTAAATTAACATTACACATGTAGCGATCAAATTGAAATGGCCTTATGGGTTTGGTAACTCTAGTTTGAAGATTATCATAACAAACAGCCTTTTTTGCACTTTGAAATTTTACATAATAAAGATACAAACTGTTTACAGCTCTTCAAACTTAACATCATGATAATCATCATGAGTAGGGTTTCATTTTATGCTTAGACGTTTTTTGGGTAAACTAGTTTCTTAGAAATGCTCTGTAGGAAATATATTTTAATTCTATAACATGTATTCCCTGTATTGAAATGACCCAATTATCCAAGTTTTGTAACTCTAGTTTTAAATTTGTCATAATTTACTGCAATTTTAGCTCACCTGAGCACAACGTGCTCATGGTGAGCTTTTGTGATCTCCTTTTGTCCATTGTCCGTCGTGCGTCGTCAACATTTTGCCTTGTGAACACTCTAGAAACCACATTTATTGTCGGATCCTCACGAAACTTGGTCAGAACATTTGTCCCATTGATACCTCGACTGAGTTCGAAACTGTGTCATGCTGGGTCAAAAACTAGGTCACTAGGTCATAATAAAGGAAAACCTTATGAACACTGTAGAAGTCACATTTGATGCCAAATCTTCATGTAACTTTGTCAAAATGTTTGTCTAAATGATATGTTGGGTAAGTTAAGAATGGTTCCGGTCCATTGAAAAACATGGCCGACAGGGGGCGGGGCGGTATTCCTTATATGGCTATAGAGAAACCTTGTGAACACTCTGGAAGTCACAATTTTTGCCCAGTCATCATGAAACTTGGTGGAAACATTGGTTTCATTGATATCTCGGACGAGTTCGAAAATGGTCCAGATCTGTGAAAACACATGGCCCCCAGGGGCGGGGCAGTTTTCTCTATATGCATATAGTGAAAACATGTGAAATCTCTAGAAGTCACATGTTTGGTCCAATCTTCATGAAATTTGGTCAGAACATGTGTTTTCTGGATATGACGGTTGAGTTTGAAAACGGTTACGTTGGCTTGAAAAACATGGCTGCCAAGGGGCAGGGCATTTTTCCTAATATGGCTATATATGGCTATAGTAAAATCTTGTTAACACTCTAGAGGCCACATTTATTGTCTGATATTCATGAAACTTGGTCAGAAGATTCATCTCAATAATATCTTGGACAAGTTTGAAAATGATGCCGGTTGGTTGAAAAACATGGCTGCCAGGGGGCAGGGCATTTTTCCTTATATGGCTATAATAGTAAAACCTTGTTAACACTCTGGAGTCCACATATATTTTCCGATATTCATGAAACTTGCTCAGAAGATTTTTTCTAATGATATCTTGGATGAGTTCAAAAATGGTAACCTTTGCTTGAAAAACATGGCTGCCAAGGGGCGGGGCATTTTTCTTTATATGGCTATATGTGGCTATAGTAAAATCTTGTTAACACTCTAGAGGCCACATTTATTGTCCAATCTTCATGAAACTTGGTCAGAAGATTCATCCCAAGAACATCTTGGAAGAGTTCAAAAATGATGCCGGTTGGTTGAAAAACATGGCCACCAGGGAGCGGGGCATTTTTCCTTATATGGCTATAGTAAAACCTTGTTAACACTCTAGAGGCCACAATTATTTTCCGATCTTCATGAAACTTGGTCAGAAGATTTGACCCAATGATATCTTGGATGAGTTTGAAAATGGTTTTCTTTGCTTGAAAAACATGGCTGTCAAGGGGCGGGCATTTTTCCTTAAATGGCTATATATGCCATTATATGGCTAGAGTAAAATCTTGTTAACATTCTAGAGGACACATTTATTGTCCAATCTTAATGAAACTTGGTCAGAAGATTTATCCCAATAATATCTTGGAGGAGTTAAAAAATGATGCCCTTTGGTTGAAAAACATGGCCGCCAGGGGACGGGGCATTTTTCCTTATATGGCTATAGTAAAACCTTGTTAACACTCTAGAGGCCACATGTATTGTCCAATCTTCATGAAATTTTGGTCAGAAGATTGGTCTCAATGATATCTTGGATGAGTTCAAAAATAATTATGTTTGCCCAAGGGGCGGTCTTCATCAAAGTCGGTCAGAAGATTTGTCCCAATAATATCTTGTTATCTCAGGTGAGCGACTTTGGACCTTTCAGGCCATCTTGTTACACTTTGAAATTAATTAGTTATAAAGGCAGATAACACATTAAAATTTAAATACTGCTATCAGACTTCAGTTAGTAGATACCCTCACTAAGACCTCCTCTCTCCCAACACCTATTCCCACCCCCACCCTCATACACCCTGGGATTGCGACTCGGGTCAAAATTACTCTTAATAAAAATAGCAATAAGAATTAACCTTAATTAACCTACAGATCTTGAAATAAATCGGTACATATGTTCAGACTCTTTACAAACATTAAAAAATCCTGTAATTTTGACCAGCCTTTAAGCGTGACAATGCTTGTCTACCAGTACATCTGATAACAAACAATGCCCTTAGCGCCTGTTTTTACGCAATGTGACTTAATTTGCTCCTGTAATGTACCAAAACAGAATTTTATGGCCCCGGTTGAGTGGCATATTGCAGTCACACTGTTTGTCCGTCTGTCCGTCCGTCTGTCTGTCACTCTGTCTGTCCGTCACACTTTTGCGTTTAGGTTTCAAAAAATGCTTATGACTTCTATGTCCCTTCAGATGTAACCTTCATATTTGGAATGTATGTGTATATGGACATGGCCTTTCCATACGCACAAACATTTTGAACCCCTTGACCTTGAACTTGGGGTCCGCGTTAAGGTTTCGAAGTCTGTGTTTAGGTTTCGAAAAAAGCGTTTTTCGGGGGCATATGTCTTCCGATAGAGACAGGTCTTGTTTTTAATACATTATGTTTTCAGTAGAGAAATTTGCTACTTTAAAAAAATTGTTGCCATTCAGCGACACTGGTGATTGGCAGCGATACTCCAGACTGTGGCAAGACATAAAACAAAAAAATCTTTATGGCCATTCTAGGTGCTCCCAACCTACAAGGCGGTGTACCGGAAGGTGAAACCCCAGGTAGTGAACACCTCCAGGTATGTTGCTAAGCGACTGGGTCCGCCCCTGCAGCGTTCGTCCAGGTATCTCCTCAATGCAGCCAGACCTCATGTACAGAGGTATGATAGTCTGTAAGTTGGTGCAAGGGGTTCTGTTACAACTTCCTTTTTAATCGGCATGTCCATTTGCTGAACACTTTTTGAAATTTATATTTGATTTTGATGTCTTTAGTTTTAACTTATTTATTTAAGCTTGATTGCATAGAAAGCCTAAGGCTTATTTGAAACGCTCTCGAGTCCTATTCCTAGGACCACAACCATTACATGGTGTCTATCTGGAAAATCTAAAGAACGCTCCCACAATGGGGATCACACTCATGACCTCCCGATCGCTAGTCGGACTCCATATCCACTACACCACTGTGACTCATTGGTGTCTTTAACTTGAACCTTTAATCAAAACTAATAAATTTGATGTATACAGGTAAACAACATATTCTCAATGACTTTGTCCCATATTATAAATCAATTTATCAAATACTTATGACAAACAGAGCCATGACTTGACAATAATGATGGGAAGTATTTGTCAACAAAAAATTCACATATGTTTACTTTCAGCTGTCCCAGCAGGAGAAAAACCTTATTAAACGTTCTATGGTCAACAAAAATGTGTGGTGTTCAGAGTTCTGAACAACCAAATATTATCATAAATACATTACCTGGTATATGAGATGTATCAGTTATTTTTTTTGCTCTGTGAAATGATTTTTATTGTATATTTATTATGCCCCCCTTTGAAGAAGAGGGGGTATATTGTTTTGCACATGTCGGTCTGTCGGTCCGTCCGTCAGTCGGTCAGTCCGTCCACCAGATGGTTTCCGGATGATAACTCAAGAACGCTTAGGCCTAGGATCATGAAACTTCATAGGTACATTGATCATGACTGGCAGATGACCCCTATTGATTTTCAGGTTACTAGGTCAAGGTCACAGTGACTCGAAATGGTAAAATGGTTTCAGGATGATAACTCAAGAATGCTTAGGCCTAGGATCATGAAACATCATAGGTACATTGATCATGACTGGCAGATGACCCCTATTAATTATCAGGTCACTAGGTCAAAGGTCACAGTGACTCCAAACAGTAAAATGGTTTCCAGATGATAACTCAAGAATGCTTACGCCTAGGATCATGAAACTTCATAGGAACATTGATAATGACTGGCAGATGACCCCCTATTGATTTTCAGGTCACTAGGTCAAAGGTCAAGGTCACAGTGACTCGAAACATTAAAATGGCTTCTGGATGATTACTCAAGAATGCTTACGCCTAGGATCATGAAACTTCATAGGTACATTGATCATGACTGGCAAATGACCCCTATTAATTTTCAGGTCACTAGATCAAAGGTCAAGGTCACAGTGACTTGAAACAGTAAAATGGTTTCCTAATGATAACTCAAGAATAATTAGGCCTAGGATCATGAAACTTTATAGGTACATTGATCATGACTGGCAGATGACCCCTATTGATTTTTAGGTCACTAGGTCAAAGGTCAAGGTCACAGTGACAAAAAATGTATTCACACAATGGCTGCCACTACAACTGACAGCCCATATGGGGGGCATGCATGTTTTACAAACAGCCCTTGTTTTAGAAAGAATTACATATTCATTATATCTGTATATATTGTGTTATGCATTCCATGCAATAATGATTTTTAGCTCATCTGATTGCTCAGGTGAGCTTTTCTGACCGGTCTTTGTCCGTCGTATGTCCGTAAACATTTGCTCGTAAACGTTTTCCACATTTAGAGGCCACATTTCATGTCGGATCTTCATGAAACTTAGTCAAAAGCTTTGCCCCAATAAAATCTCGGCCGAGTTCGAAACTGGGTTGTGCTGGGTCAAAAACTAGGTCAATAGGTAAAAAAAAAGAAAAACCCTGTAAACACTGTAGATGTCCCATTTCATGCCCAATATTCATGTAACTTTGTCAAAATATTTGCCTTAATGATATGGTGGTCGAGTTCAAAAGTGGTTCTGGTCCGTTGAAAAACATGGCTGCCAGTGGGCGGGGCAGTTTTCCTTATTTGGCTTTAGCGAAACCTTGTAAACACTCTAGAAGTCACAATTTTTGCCCACTCATCATGAAATTTGGTCAAAACATTGGTTTTATTGATATCATGGATGAGTTCAAAAATGGTCCAGATCGGTGAAAAAACATGGCCGCCAGTGGGCGGGGCATTTTTCTCTATATGTATATAGTGAAAACATGTGAACACTCTAGAAGTCACATTTTTGGCCCAATTTTCATGAAATTTGGTCAGAACATTTTTCCTTGATATGAGAGTTGAGTTCGAAAATGGTTCCGGTCACTTAAAAAACATGGCTGCCGGGGGGGGGGGGGCAGTTTTCCTTATTTGGCTATAGAGAAACCTTGTAAACTCTCTAGAAGTCACAATTTTTGCCCACTCATCATGAAATTTGGTCAAAACATTGGTTTTATTGATATCATGGACAAGTTCAAAAATGGTCCAGATCGGTGAAAAAACATGGCCACCAGTGGGCAGGGCATTTTTCTCTATATGTATACAGTCGCAACTGACCTAACGGCCACCTGAATTTACTGGTCACCTGCAGACAACGGTCAGTCTGGAATCCCCCCGACGAAAAACACTCTATATTACACTTGAATTTAACGGCCACCTGACCATTACGGCCAACGGCCACTATATTCCACTCCGAAATTCATGTTTGACCTGAAATCAACGGTCACGCGTCAGTCGTCTCGAGTCGCGAAAATTAAAAACACAGCACATTATTTGTCCGTCTATTTTGCGTTTAAAGCGTCTGAAAGCGGTAATTGTCTATGATATTATAAAAGCGGCCCGCTGTGAGTAAACAAATTATAAGGTGTTGAGAAGGTTTCTTTTCCGGGGATAATTGTGGGGGTATCTTCAAAAGAAAATATATCAGAGTTTATGACTTGTTGAAAGTAATTATCGCTAAATTAAATGACCGCTATTTCTTTGAATTAGAACGGTACAATTACACCGTACTATCGGTTTATGACACGGAATCCGCTTTTTAGACTTTTACGGACGTGACGTCAACGGAACATGAAAGCTTTATTTACTAAATGAATGAGATGCATGAGTAAACAATTAAACCAGCGTTGATAAAGTCATTGTTTAATTTAACAATATGAAATTAAATCAATTTAAAAGATATTATTCTCTATTATTCAATGTACACGCGTAAGTTAATGCTGTTATTATGATTTGTTAATGCAATGAGCATTTGTTTTACACTGTATGCAAACGTCTGGGTGGGGTTTTGGCCCAATTTTCATGAAATTTGGTCAGAACATTTGTGTCCTTGATAGGAGAGTTGAGTTTGAAAATGGTTCCGGTCAGTTGAATAACATGGCTGCCAGGGGGGGGGGGGGGCAGTTTTCCTCATTTGGCTATAGAGAAACCTTGTAAACACTCTAGAAGTCACAATTTTTGCCCAATCATCATGAAAGTTGGTCAAAACATTGGTTTTATTGATATCTCGGACAAGTTTGAAAATGGTCCAGATCGGTGAAAAAACATGGCCGCCAGTGGGCGGGGCATTTTTCTCTAAATGTATATAGTGAAAACATGTGAACACTCTAGAAGTCACATTTTTGGCCCAATTTTCATGAAATTTGGTCAGAACATTTGTTTCCTTGATATGAGAGTTGCGTTCGAAAATGGTTCCGGTCACTTAAAAAACATGGCTGCCGGGGGGGGGGGGGAGTTTTCCTAATTTGGCTATAGAGAAACCTTGTAAACACTTTAGAAGTCACAATTTTTGCCCAATCATCATGAAAGTTGGTCAAAACATTGGTTGTATTGATATCTCGGACGAGTTTGAAAATGGTCCAGATCGGTGAAAAAACATGGCCGCCAGTGGGTGGGGCATTTTTCTCTATATGTATATAGTGAAAACATGTGAACACTCTAGAAGTCACATTTTTGGCCCAATTTTCATGAAATTTGGTCAGAACATTTGTTTTCTTGATATGAGAGTTGAGTTCGAAAATTGTTTCGGTAAGTTAAAAAACATGGCTGCCGGGGGGAGGGGGGGGGGGCAGTTTTCCTTATTTGGCTATAGACAAACCTTGTAAACACTCTAGAAGTCACAATTTAAAAAACATTGGTTTTATTGATATCTCGGAAGAGTGCGAAAATGGTTCAGATCGGTGAAAAAACATGGCCGCCAGTGGGCGGGGCATTTTTCTCTATATGTATATAGTGAAAACATGTGAACACTCTAGAAGTCACATTTTGGCCCAATTTGCATGAAATTTGGTCAGAACATTTGTTTCCTTGATATGAGAGTTGAGTTCCAAAATGGTTCTGGTCAGTTGAATAACATGGCTGCCGGGGGGGGGGGCAGTTTTCCTTATTTGGCTATATACAATCCTTGTAAACACTCTAGGAGTCACAATTTTTGCCCAATCATCATGAAAGTTGGTCAAAACATTGCTTTTATTAACCAGGTTTTCCGAAGGAAAAAACTGGTTATTAGATTGGCGAATGCGAGCGGGCTGGCTGGCTGGCTGGCGGGCTGGCTGGCGGGCGGAACAAGCTTGTCCGGGCCATAACTTTGTCGTTCATTGTGAGATTTTAAAATCATATGGCACATTTGTTAACCATCATTAGACGGTGTGTCGCGTGAAAAAATTACGTCAATATCTCCAAGGTCAAGGTCACACTTTGAGTTCAAAGGTAAAAAATAGCCATAAATGAGCTTGTCTGGGCTATAACTATGTCATTCATTATGAGATTTTAAAATCATTTGGCACATTTGTTCACCATCATGGGACGGTGTGTCGCACGAAAGAATCACGTCAATATCTCCAATGTCAAGGTCGCCACGACTAAAAATAGATTTATTTTAAAACAAACTTACAAAGGGGGTTAATTTTGTTTGTTCATTTCAAAAGTTCAGTTTGAGTTGTCTCCCTTTATCAGATTTTTTTTCACAATGAAAACCTGGTTTTGTGACAATTTTGTCCCTTGTTGATATCTCAGACGAGTTTGAAAATGGTCCAGATAGGTGAAAAAACATGGCCGCGAGTGGGCGGGGCATTTTTCTCTATATGTATATAGTGAAAACATGTGAACACTCTAGAAGTCACATTTTTGGCCCAATTTTCATGAAATTTGGTCAGAACATTTATTTCCTTGATATGAGAGTTGAGTTCCAAAATGGTTCCGGTCAGTTGAATAACATGGCTGCTGGGGGGGGGGGCAGTTTTCTTATATTTATATAGTAAAAAAAGCTTGTGAACACTCTAGTATACAAAATCCTTGTAAACACTCTAGAGGTCACAATTTTGTTTCAGATTTTATGAATCTTGGTCATAATATTTATTTTTGTAAGCAAAGTTTGATGTTTGGTAAGGGGGGGGTCAACTCAAAATATAGGTCACCAGGTCAAATCTTACAAAAACAAAAACACTCCATATGCCAGAGTTTTGGTTCAATAATGATGAAACTTGACCAGGATGTTTGTCTGGACAATATCTAGGTCAAGTTTGGCGTTTGGTAAAGATTGAATGAACAGACTCCTCTCAGGTGAGTGAACTAGGGGCATCTTGGCCCTCTTGTTAATATACTTGTTGGTATATCGCTATTGTTAAAATATGCTATTGTAAATATTATTTTATTTCAATAAGTTAAAATAAGATTACTTAATTGTGATGCCTTTTAGATTACATCCTTTCCCACTCAGAAGCAAAGTGAAAATGACTATGTGCAAACAGCATAAAACCAGAACAGCCTGCAAGAAACTCGCAGTCTGTTCAGGTTTTATGCTGTTTACTGCTCATCAGTAATTAAGGGTTGGATATGAAGCCTTTAAATCTTGAATCTAGTAAGAAAGGTCTTCAATTACATTTAACTTTCTAAGGGAAGAAAAATATGTCAAAATAAGTATCTAAGTGGTTAAGGTTTAAACCCATAACTGAAAAAAAACACTACATGTCCAGAGGGCATGGTGTTTTACAAACTGTATATGCATATAGACGCATACAATAATGCTAAGAAGTCTTTATACAATAAGCTTAATTTCTACTATAAGTGTGTGTTTTAATATCGCCAATAATACCAACAATATATTGATTCCAAATTTTATTATTTCTTTACATTATTTGAATAAGAATATGATTTATATGCTGTTTTAATGTTAAAGAACCACCTCAGTGATTGCTGCAAAACTTGAGCCTCACACGAAGTCCTTGAAAGAGTCTTTCAATCGGCGTTTACTCTCTGTGGCCCCGGGCCTTAGTGTGACCAGACAAACTGAGGCCCTTACAGAGGGGCAGGTCCCTGAAGCGGCCCCAGAGGAAGAGGATGATTTCAGGTTGTAATTGTTGTGCATTTTCATTGGTTGTTCTTAACCTTTTCCCACTCAGAGGCAGTGTAAAAATGGCTATGTGCAAACAGCATAATACTAGAACAGCCTGCGAGGCATCCGCAGTCTGTTCAGGTTTTATGCTGTTAGTTGCTCATCAGTATCTAAGGGTTGCAAATGAAGCCTTTAAAATTTGAATCTAATAAGAAAGGTCTTTAATTAAATTGAACTTTCTATGGGACTACTAATGTGTGAAAATATGTATCTAAGTGGTGAAGGGTTAAGTAGTTAACTTCAGTTTGTGAACATATTCCAAGTTCTTTAGTTGTTGTGATGTTTTTTTTTCCCTAGAAGTTCAATATTGATTGAATTGAGAATTTGAGACATGCTTTTGTTACATCTACCAGGCCTCCAATTCTCAAAACTTCCAATCTAAGTTTCTGACTTCACCAGTCAAAATAAGGTTTTAAACTGAATTTTAAACCAATATATATTTACAATAAATATATTAGGTTTTTAAACATTGTTGATGCTTATTTTATTGTTATATGAACACAGTGAGCTAAATCTAGTGCATTTATTACTGATTTCAGAATTGTATAGGAATCAAGCCTTGTTGGTTAAGGCTTGTATTTTGTTGCTAATGTCTTAGTATAGTTTGCAAAACTGTGTATTGTCAAAGTTTAGAAGTAGAGAACCTTGTACTAACAAAGTAGCATTTGGGGAATGCAGGGAACGGTACATCCCTCTTACCCGAAAGTCTGTCATCCGGCAACTCATGCAAAAAGAGGACTTCCTGACAGCTGAAGAGAAGAAGTACTATGAAGATTTCACCCTGAGCTTGGACTCTGCAATAGTCAACAAGTATAACGGTGTCCTGCAAGAACTTAAGGTATTTTTTTACGCTTTTAACCCATTCATGCCTAGCGTCCTAAAAAAAGGACATTGCAAACAGCGTAAACCCAGATGAGACGCCACATGATGCGGCGTCTCATCTGGGTCTACGCTGTTTGCTTAAAGGAATTTCAATAAGTAATATTCTAATAGAAATCAATATACTAGACATCCCTTATTTTGGAAATAAATTGATCCAACTTAGAAGGATGGGAGAGTCCACTACGCATAAATGGGTTAATTTAAAGAGCCTCAATCTAAGAAAATTGAGCTTCATGTGTGTGCGTATTATGGACTGGACAGGCTAATCTGGGATGACACTTTCCCCCTAGACTTGAATATGCCTCTAAATTTCATACACATATTACTCAGTTAGTCCTAACCTTGAGATCAGCTGTTCAATCTTGATATGTTCGAAATTTTTCGTATTGTGTTAAATATGTCTAAAGAAAGTCACCTTGACAAGTATTGTCAAAATAATTACAATTTATGCTACTATTTTATGCAGTATTTTTGTTCAATGAAATTTCTGATTTTTTCTTTAAAACTAAAAAGAACATAACTTTTGTTGCACACTTTTTGCATGTACAAAATTCATATCAGGTAAACCTCTTTTATTATCACCCGCCATAGGCGGAGGGATATTGTTTTGGCTTTGTCCTTCCGTCCGTCCTTCCGTCTTTCCATCCGTCCGTCCGGAGCCATATCTTGGAAGTGCTTTGGCGGATTTCATTGAAACTTGGTATGAGTATATATATGGATAAGAGAATGATGCACGCCAAATGGCATTGTACACCATCTGTTAATAAAGGAGTTACGGTCCTTTGTATCTTGAAAAAATGCTTTTTTTGTGTGTCCGGAGCCATATCTTGGAAGTGCTATGGCGGATTTCATTGAAACTTGGTATGGGCATGTATATCAATAAGAGGATGATGCACCCCAAATGGCATTGTACACCATCTGTTAATAACGGAGTTATAGCCCTTTGTATCTTGAAAAAAATGCTTTTTTGAGTGTCAAATATGACACTTTTTTGTCCAGAAGCATATTGGCGGGGGATATCAATTCAACGAATTTGATTGTTTTCAAAATTACACAGTGGCTACACATTAGATGATCTCTACTGTTTTTATGCCCCCTTTCAAAGAAAAGGGGGTATATAGTTTTCGCACTGTCCGTCGGTCAGTCTGTCACACTTTTCGTATTCTCTCTCTAATTCAAGTAGTTTTCATCCGCTCTTTACCAAACTTGGTCAGAAGTTGTACCTAGACAATATCTAGGTCAAGTTCGAATATGGGTCATGCCGAGTCAAAAACTAGGTCATGGGGTCACTTAGTGCATTTCAATAACTTCTATCAAAGCGTTTATTGGAGGCATATGTCATCCTATGGAGACAGCTCTTGTTCTTTATTGACCTGGAAAAGATTACATGAAAGAATGTATGACATTGAAACTTTTGTCAGGAACATATTGAGCAAGGGATAGCCAAGTGTACCTATATATGAGACGGTCTGGGAAAACTGGGCTTAATGCATTTGTGTGAAGTTTCCTTCCAGATTAGCCTGAGCAGTCCACATAGGCTTATCAGGAACAAAACTTTTTGCTTTGATTGTATTTTTCATTTAAAGAGAGACTAGTCTAAACGCAAATCCAGTCAAGGCGGAAATTGTCTTCCCTGATTAGACTGTGCAGTCTGCACATGCTAATCTGGGACAACACTTAAAGCACATCATGTAGTAACACGCGTGTTCCCAGAGCGTTACAAATATGGATCATGTTTTCAGCTTCATAAATTTTTCCATCCCTCTACAAATGCACTCTTTCAGAATCTGTTTGACCCAATCAATCCTGACAAGGACACTATTGAGACGCGGAAGTGGAATCCACGAGAGCGACAAGACAGCGAGTTCTGGCTGCTGCAGAGGCTAGAAGACCTAATGGAGAAGGCCAACTTTCACGAGCTGCCCCAGCCCATAGTGGAGCGTGCCATGCAGGAGCATGAAGTGGGGGACGGCATACGGGTATGATACATTTGAGCCAAGCTCAAAAGGGGGGTTTAATGCATGTGTGTAAAGTGTCGTCCCAGATTTACCTGTGCAGGCTTATCAGGGACGACATTTTCCGCCAAACTAGATTTCTGCTAACAAGAGACTTTCTTGAAAGGAGAAATATCATAAAAGCGGAAAGTGTTTTCCCTGATAAGCCTGTGTGAACTTCACAGGCTTATCTGGGATGAAACTTTTCGCACATGCATTAAACCCCCTTTTCAGAGAGTACGGTCCATTTGTTGATTTAACTCACGAATAAATGTGTTTTTTTGTTGGCTTGGATACTTAAAAGTACAAAGGGATCTCTTTAAGTATACGTTAATGTACCCCAGACAGGGCAACAGATAAGATTTTGGGTCAATTAGCTTTCACTGCAAGCTTTTTGTAACAATTAGTTTTTTCCCTCAAAACTATTTGTCAATTAGTTTTTTTACAATTTGATCAAAACGTACCCTTCTGGATCAGATTAGCGCTTCATTTTTGGATAATAATAATTCTCAGCAATTCTTATGACAATTAAGTCATTATCAATTCACGGTGACAAAGGTTGTTTGTAAATGTTAGTACTAATTGTATATTGACAAATGGATGATGGAGTCGTTTTGTTTAAACCAGTTTCAACACTCCTGCCTTTCAGTCTAAGATCATACTGACATTGCCAAACCCTCTCTATCAATGACAAGCCAGTGAAAATCGCGATGTTGTAAGCTTTTGAGACATGGAATCGCAGAGGTGTTTTGAGCCGAATATTTCAGAATCTGTCACCACCTGCGCTATAAAATGTGATAGTATACTGTTGACAATGTCTTTTCCTGACGGTTTGGGTTGTTTATGAAAGTTTCTTAACCCGACCGCGTTTAACAGAGAACCTTTTCCGGAACTTATTTCGGAGGAAGTAACTTTTTATATTGACACCGGCCCAAAAGGTGTCTATATGAACTAACTGAAAAAATTATGGCTGCACTAAAGGTAACAATACACTAATTATAATTAAACGTGGAACGGCGGAAAACGGAACAGCTAAAACGACGAAAATTCAATTCGTTTTCCATTTTCATAATCGTTTTCTGTACGATTGATTTTTAATTTCAATTCGTTTTCTGTCAAGTACAAATCGTAAAAGCTATAAAATGAACCTTATCTGTTGCTCTGCCCAGATACGGAATAAACACTTAAAGGCATCCAGCCATACTTAGGGGTTCTGTTTTTCTTTAATTTCCATACACCTGTTACTTTGTAGTAAGCCCCAAGACTTTAAAATAGTTCCTGAGCAGACAATGACCAATCAAGCTGTACTGACGTCTAATTTACTACCTTTTCCTATTTGCACTGTTTCATACATGATCTGATATGCTATGCTATGTTTAAATATTACAAATAAATTAATGGTGACAATTTCAATTATTCCGCTCTTTCAGGTTTTTATACTGACAGATATCTTCACATAACTTGTAAAAATTTTACTGTGGCAGATTTCAAATTAATACTAAAAAAAATTAATGAAATTTTTCAAATACTTAGTTGCAACCAACACCCTGTAATTTTCTACTTTAAAAAAAGTAAAAACTGCAAATCAAAGTATAATTAGCTGTAGTTACTAATAATAAGTAATAAGTATAATATTTGTTTATTTACCATTATTTTTTCAGGTGGCCGTAGATACTACAAAATATGACGTACTTAAATTCTGGGCGTTAGGCAGGGAAAAAATCCCAGTGACACTTCCATGGTATAGAGCCTTGTTCCAGAGACCCAAGACAGTGAAACCAAAACTGTATTACAAACGCATAGTAGTGGCCATTAGGTTTAAAAGAGACCAAAAACTAATCCTCAAGTCTTTTAAAGAAATTCCTGTGAATTCGTTGGAAATGATTCTTCCAGATGGTAAATTAAAAATAGGTAAATTTGACAAAAGAATCTTCACAGCCTCGGTCACGTTGGCCACATTGGGTGTTATTGCTAAGGTAGTGACTGTATTAGCCTCGATGAATGTTGACTGGACACTTATGATGACCGGAGTAACAGGTCTGTTGGCGGCTCAACGTTGGACTTCATACAAAAACAAAAGGAACCAGTATCTGGCGGATCTTTCCCGTCTCTTGTACTTTAAGAATGTGGCTAACAACCGCGGTTTGTTGGCACTGTTGGTGGATAGAGCGGAGGACGAGACATTTAAACAGGCCCTGCTAGTCTACACCTTCCTACTGGCCAACCGACCTGCATCCATGCTGGACCAGAGAAGTCTAGAGATGTCACCCAATGAGCTGGGTATGTTGTTATGAAGCTATGTACTCACTCATACTCTCAGTTTTAAACACAGAAAAAAGTAGGCTCTTTTTTTAACATTAGACAGTCTCCATGTAGACAAAATTATAATTGTAACACTATTGCATAGCAACACAAAGAGAAGTCTTAAACCAAAGGACAGTGTAGGAAAATATATTGTGCGTTTGAATTGCATAATTGTTGTCAGATCACTTTTGAATTGAAATCATTTTTCATAATATTGATCTGCCATCAATATGATTCTATAAAATGAGTAATTGATAGCTCAAAATATATTAACTTAAATTGCTGTGTTTAAACTAATTGTGATTTTTTGAGGGTATACAGTTTTGCAAGAGCACTTCAAAAAGTGTTACAGTAAGGTTTTTGGTTAAACTTACTTTAAATTTCACAAAAGGGTTTACTTGTATTTTCACTTCATACTAATGTTAAGTGTCACGATGGGTTTATGTTAAAATCTTATTAGGGTAAGGCTAAAGTGTCTTAAAAGTTTTTCAAAAGGTTTAATTAAAATTTTCTCAATAAGGTTAAGTTCAGTTCCTTAAAAGATTTAAAGTCTTAAAAGATATAAAAGAATAGTGTCTCAACAGAGTTGAGCTAAACTGACTTAAAAGGTTTTAGTCAAGTACCTCAATAGGCTTTAACCCTTTCCCCTATAAGAAGCAAAGTGAAAATGGCCTTTGCAACCAGCATAAAAACAGAACAGCCTGCGAGTAACTCGCAGTCTGTTCAGGTTTTATGTTGTTTGCTGCTCATCAGTAACTAAGGGTTGAAAATGAAGACTTTATAACATGAATTTAGTAAGAAAGGTATTTAATTAAATGTAACTTTCTAAAGGACATCAAATGCGTCAAAATACATATCTAAGTGGTAAAAGGTTAAATACGTATCTAAGTGGTAAAGGGTTAAATACGTATCTAAGTGGTAAAGGGTTAAATACGTATCTAAGTGGTAAAAGGTTAAATACCTATCTAAGTGGTAAAAGGTTAAATACGTATCTAAGTGGTAAAGGGTTAAATACGTATCTAAGTGGTAAAGGGTTAAATACATATCTAAGTGGTAAAGGGTTAGATACGTATCTAAGTGGTAAAGGGTTAAATATGTATCTAAGTGGTAAAGGGTTAAATATGTATCTAAGTGGTAAAGGGTTAAATACCTATCTAAGTGGTAAAGGGTTAAATACCTATTCAAGTGGTAAAGGGTTAAATACCTATCTAAGTGGTAAAGGGTTAAATACCTATCTAAGTGGTAAAGGGTTAAATACCTATCTAAGTGGTAAAGGGTTCAGTTAAAGTGTCTTATAAGTTAATGAGCCTCAATCTAGTGGAGTATTTCTATTGTCTAAGATTTTATTTCTTTTTAATTTCAAGTGTTGTCATAAGACAATTATTGTGCTATTTAGATACTTAGATTTTGTTGAGTAACATTGTTTGAAACATTCATTGTGTACTTGTATATATAGATACTGGTAATAAAGTTTTTTTGTTTAAATACCTCTGTGACTTCCATTACAGGTGGACTCTCAAGACTCCAACTAGAAGAGCGTGTTGAACAGTACATATATAAAGTAACAGGCACACAGGTGGAAGTGGACTCAGCAGAAGCAATAATGCTCCTAAAAAAGTTTGGCATCGTTAGTGAACAGGATGATAAACTGCACGTGCTCCCCCTGAAGGCAGCCATGCGTAACCTTCCTCAACAGCCCCAGTCTCTTGTTGCCCGTGCTTCAGAGGGCGACATCGCGGAGGGCTATGATCGTGACGTGTTTGCTGAAACTGAAGAGCAGTACGAGAAAGAGGAACAAGTGCAGAAGAGGGTCGGATGGTTTTAGTGGGTTTTGTGGATGGTTTTTGGTTGTGTTTGGATGTTTTTAAAATTTCTAGCAGTGGATTTAATGTTTGAATACTATACATGCTTACTTTAAAGCTTAAAATATTACAGTGTGAAGTGCTGTTGAGAAATGTGTATTATAACGGTCGATTTTAGTTTTAAATAATGAAAAAAAAATTATATGTTAGTTTGAATCTTGATTAATGGATGCTGGATTTTAGGAAGTTAATGCACAATGAACACATGTACATGATCCTAGTGACAAAGGATTAAAGCATATAGGGTCAGTTGTGAGGTTTTGAGGATGCAGATTTCAATTAAGGACTTGCATTCAAGAAAATTGTGCCAGGTTTTGATTATAAATCATCACATGTTAATTACATTATTATTATATAATTAGTTGTTTATAGGTACTCCTATTTATACAAGTATTTATTATTTAATAGATCCTTTTCTCAGATTAATTGCAAGTGTTTTTATTGACAACTTTATTAATTCTGTAGAATAGTTAAGATGCCTATGACCATTTGTTCATGCAGCACCCACTCTTGATAATCATGTATTGATGAATAAGCCTTTGTATTGAACGTATTGTGTACATGATATGTGTACCGTTATTGGTCTTTTTGGAGTAACAAACAGTTGCTGGATTTTTGTACGTCTTCAAAATTTCGCCATCTAATGATTTGAAGGCGGTATTTGATATGTAGCATAAGTAAATGTTTGGTATGCATGCATTTGTGTTTTTTTGGTATTTTGATTTTGTAAACCAAAAAAGGTCAATTTTCAGTTAACTAATACACCCACTCACACATTGACATAAGTGTGTGCAGTATGGGGATTGATATGCAGCTATGCCTGAATATATGAGCATATTTTGTTTTATTTTACTGTTAAGTTATGAATATATGAAATAAAAATCGAATTATACTTTTTATGGTCAAAGTTGATGTAGTCCTTTATGCTGCAGTATGTTAGAATTAGAAATGTGTCACTGTTTTCGAAACACCGCTGCTTTTTGAGTGTGAACCACAGCTTTCATTTCCAGCCTAAATGTTGATGGGCTTTGAGGGTAATTCAAAGGAAAGCAACTGGTCTGGCTATACATACGCGACTTTTTATGTCCCCCACTATAGTAGTGGGGGACATATTGTTTTTGCCCTGTCTGTTGGTCTGTTGGTTGGTCTGTTGGTTGGTCTGTTGGTTGGTTGGTTGGTTTGCGCCAACTTTAACATTTGCAATAACTTTTGCAATATTGAAGATAGCAACTTGATATTTGGCATGCATATGTATCTCATCGAGCTGCACATTTTGAGTGGTGAAAGGTCAAGGTCATCCTTCAAGGTCAAAGGTCAAATATATGGGTCAAAATCGCTCATTTAATGTACACTTCTGCAGTATTTCAATATTCAAGATAGCAACTTGATATTTGGCATGCATGTGTATCTCATGGAGCTGCACATTTTGAGTGGTGAAAGGTCAAGGTCAAGGTCATCCTTCAAGGTCTGATGTCAAATATATGTGGCCAAAATCGCTCATTTTATGAGTACTTTTGCAATATTGAAGATAGCAACTTGATATTTGGCATGCATGTGTATCTCATGAAGCTGCACATTTTGAGTGGTGAAAGGTCAAGGTCATCCTTCAAGGTCAGAGGTCAAATATATGTGGCCCAAATCGCTAATTTTATGAATACTTTTGCAATATTGAAGATAACAACTTGATATTTGGCATGCATGTGTAGCTCATGAAGCTGCACATTTTTAGTGGTGAAAGGTCAAGGTCATCCTTCGAGGTCAAATATATGGGTCAAAATTGCTCATGTAATGTCACTTCTGCAATATTGAAGCTAGCAATTTTATATTTGAAATGCATGTGTATCTCATGGAGCTGCACATTTTGAGTGGTCAAGGTCAAGGTCATCCTACAAGGTCAAACGTCATATAGGGGGACATTGTGTTTCACAAACGCATCTTGTTTTACATGACGTTTATTACATAAATAATGTCCGGTAATGTGATTACCTACCAAACTCGTATACCCCTAGTGGACGGTGTTCTTTGGAAGCATAGACCGGGTCGCGTCGGAATGATCTAGGACTAGAATTATGTGTCATCCAGGCACGAATCTCGCTTATTATCCCCCACCAAAGGCGGAGGGATATTGTTTTGGCGTTGTCCGTCCGGCTGTCCGTCCGTCCGGCACTTTTGTGTCCGGAGCCATATCTTGGAAGTGCTTTGGTGGATTTCATTGAAACTTGGTATGAGTATATATATGGATAAGAGGATGATGCACGCCAAATGGCATTGTACGCCATCGGATAATAAGGGAGTTATGGCCCTTTGTATCTTGAAAAAATGCTTTTTTGAGTGTCAAATATAGCACTTTTGTGTCCAGAAGTATATTTGCGGTGGATATAAACTCAATGAATTTGCTTGTTGAGAGTTGTGTTTGTCGTCATGCTCGGCAGGATGGCTTAACTAGATGTTGTCAGAAACTATTGTCAAATGGCTTAAAGCAGTTCAAATATCAGTTACCTGATATCACAAGTTTGGTTTAAGTATTGTCTAAACGTTCTAATATGCTACAAAGTACGTTCTATTTCACACAATGCCATGATGCTGTGTCGTTTAAAGGACGCTTTTCACTGCCACATAACAATAACATAAAAAACACAGGAAACGCTTACGAATGTTTTGTGGTAAAGAATTTTTTTATATTGAATCTCTGTTAGTTTTGCTTCATATATGTATGTATGATATTTAATAAGTTAGTTGGCTTGTTGAAATATCCGACTGAATGAGACTCAATATTATGACGCTACTTCTGAGGAGGAGCGTCATCGGAATAAGTGACGTCATATATATGTTTTAACGACGTCGTCGCTATGTTATGTTACTAGACTACCGTTAACTCTTCAAGTTAACACTCTCAGCTATGCGTTTAATAACGAACAACATGTGATAACGTGTCAACATAAACGTTTCAAATGTCGACGAGGAGAAATCCAAACGTCGACGCCTTTCTTCCCAATAACGATTTTAACGGGAATGGAGGCATAAAAGATTCAAGTGCAAGCGGACGACAAATCAACGGTGAACCGCTTAGCGATGAAATCAATATACGGATCGGATTGCGCCAAAGCGAGCGGAAAGACCCGAATGCCTCTGAAAAAACTAACGCTTTTTGGAAAGAAGTTTTAGACGCCAATAGCGCGGAATTACAAGAGACTGTGCTTGCGATTCAAGATGAGAACAATGCGTTGAGGAGATGCTTACAGCTAATGCAGGAAAACAGCAGCCTCAAGGCGGCCAATGTTCTTGGGGCGGCGCTTTCAATTCTGGATGACAAATTGCGTTACTTTGTAACAGGTATATGTCTATTTGTTTTCCATAGCTGCACTCAAAGATAAACTGAAAAAAGTACGTTTAAAGCATAAATACTCAAAATCAACGAATATTTCGTGAAATATTACGTAAAAGTGATCGGAGGCTATGTCAAAGTCGATTGAATATGGGTCTAGTATAGTAATCAGACTATAAACACATGCAGTTGCATTTCAAATAAATGTAACAATCGGTGTTCTTGATAGAAATAGCCAAAAGTTTAAGGCTTACATTTATTTTAAGTAATATTTCATTTACATTGATGGTTATTTGTTGATTTTTCGAAATAGTGTACAAATTATTCATTGATTATGGGTGTTTATGGGCTTTTAATCGGTATTGTATCGGTGCATGAGCAGTTCAGATTTTTTTTTAAGTTCAATGATATTAAAAATATATTTGCATAATTTGAATGTCATCAAATACCTTCTTTTTAAATATAGTTTTGTCCGATTTTTGGCATTGACAAATATTTGTGTAAAACATCCGTATCCGTTGTTTGCTTACACTCATCAACGTGTGCATTTAAAACATATTTAAATTATTTTATCGAACATATACGTGCAGAATTAAAGCAAATAATATATGTAACCTGAGATGCAATAAAAATGAAATACTACCTGTATTTTGATAATGAACGGTATCTATTTGTAAATTATTGCTACTAAAACAACTAATAGTTCTTCCAAAACCTAAGTATTTGGACATTTTCTAGTAAAATAAATACAGGTTTGTAATAATATTCTTGCAGGTAAACTTCTTACAAATAGTCAAACGACCGTTAGGAAAGGAGAGCCAAAGAGCATACAAAGTTCTCCTCACACGTCGGTTAAATCGACAGGAAGCAATAAACGCAACAGAGGGCAGATTCCGTTAGGTCCAAAACGGAAGTCTATTGCGACACCTGCGCAGTCTGTGGGCGGAACTAACCGACATGTGCGGGCGGGTTCTCGCAGCTTCGGACAATCTTTCCCAGAGATAGATTACAACGACATAGCGCACTCAACGGCACGTAACCAAACACTATTACCAGGCTCCCAACCGGATGCTGTATCCCCTAGTTACGGGGCGTCGTTTCGGGAGATGAGTTACAGAGACACGGAACCTTCCAATACGTCTAGGGTCGTATCCATTCCCAACTCACCGCTGGTCGTTACGATTGAACATAAGTCGCCCGGTTCTGATTCTCGGAGTTATGGAAAATCGTTTCAAGAGATAAACTACAGCGATTTGGCGCAGTCACCCACGTCTAACCGTGAATCGGTCTCAGACTCCCCTGTTGTAGTGAAAATAAATCGCCGCACTGTTTTTCCTGAATCGCCAAGCTATGGGCAATCATTCCGTGAGATGACATACAGCGACATCGCCGACAGAAGGTCGTTCGCAGTAGCAAATGGGTCGCCAACCGTCGGAAACAGTTGTGACACTTGTTTGAGTCCAACGCCCAATTCTCCTAGCTACGGGAAGGCGTTTCAAAGTGTCAATATTAGCGATTTAAACGACCGTTTAAGCGACTCCGTACCACAATGGGAAGCTTCACGACAAGAACCAATCTCCAACACCAAACGCCAACGCACGCAAATATCCGCTGCAAAACCGCCTATGAAATTTGGTCTGAACCCCAGTCCGCTCCAAAGCAGGGTCAGCGCGCGCACCGAACAACGACCGCGGTCAGCCGACAATTCTCGACAGCATGCGTTCAATGGTGGGAACCAAACAATACAGGATTCACGTAGGAACGTTATTGTACCCTGGGGTTCAGCTGATGTTACGCATTACTGTGCTAGCTGCAAGGAAATCCTTAAGCCATCCTGTCGGTGTAAAACGTCGAATGGATTTAAAACAAACGACACCTATGCTGTAGAACAATCGACACCTCAAAGACTCAATTGGCGTTTCGATGATGCCCCATCACAACAAGCGGATGAAACGCTATCTACTGTTGTCAACACGTCTTATACCAACAGCGTTGACAACGATGGCGTGCTAGGTGATAACGCTGCTAATGAACACGACTTTTCCGTTTCGGATTACATAGGAAACGACCCTGAGCCAAGGCAAATTGTAGGATATGGCAGCAAACGAATGGCAGAAAACGATTTGTCTATGACGAAGGACTCGTTAGAAAATAGTTTTGCTATAAATACCATACGATGGGCGGATGAGACTTCTCCGGCTCAGGCCAATGTTCTATCCAGCGCATCATACACTGCGGCAGCAGCTCACAGTGGCAGAACTGTCGTCCCTTCATCAAGAAACGAGAGACCCGAAAACAACAAACAGCAGCCGATCTACGATCAACATGACAGTGGAGTGCATGGTACCCAATTAGGTCCAATACAGAAGTCTACCCAAACACCTGCGACGTCTATGGGCGGAACCATCAGACATGCACAGTCGGATTCTCCGAGCTTCGGACAATCTTTCCCAGAGATGGATTTCAGCAACATAGCGCACTCGACGGCACGTAATCACCAAACACCGGCGATGTCTAGGGGCGGAACTAACAGACATGTGCAGTCGGGTTCTCCGAGCTACGGACAATCTTTCCCAGAGATGGATTTCAGCAACATAGTGCACTCGACGGCACGTAATCACCAAATAGTGGCACGCGGCTCCCAAACGGATCCAATGTCGAAACAATTTACCCAGGTTAGAGAGTTGAATGAGCCCGTTCCAGAAGACAGACGCGTCCCCGTGTTGACGCCGGCAAGCCATCAAGCGCTGGGAATGCCACAGGCCGCATCGACGCCGGTACCCTCCCCGGGTAATCGCGGTAATAGTGGTGAGTCGTACTTAACTACAAACCTCTCGAGCGGTAACCTCTCTGTTAGCTGTAAGGCATAAAAATCGTTGTTTTCCAGTTAAATTTACCCATTTATGCCTAGTGGACTATTCCGTCCTTCTAAATTAGATACATTTATTTCCAAAGTTAGGGACGTCTAGTACATATATCTACAAACATGTATTTCTATATTTAAAATATTTTTTACAGAAATTTCTTTAAGCAAACAGCGCAGACCCTGATGAGACGCCGCATCATGCGGCGTCTCATCTGGGTCTACGCTGTTTGCCAAGGCCTTTTTTCTAGACGCTAGGCATAAAAGGGTTAAAAAGTACGCACGGTAGATAGGTCAGGAAAACTTTCGTGTGTCTTTTACTTTTTAATAATTACCATTTTAATAAGAAGAAATAAAGGCGTGCAGAAATCTTCCAAAATATTTAAGTGTAAAACATGTGTAAATTTTCGTGAATGTTAACTAAGAGATTATGATCGAATTTTATTTTATAGTTTCAGTGAATGTAGCAAAAAAGTTTAAGGTTGGCACAAACAATTATTGTCGGTCGGTTTTTTTGCAATCAAAATACATTTTTACGCCCAAACCACTGTACTCACAAGTTATAATCTTCCAAATAAGAAACGATCAACAGTTTGTAGTGTGTTCTCACTATTGAAAATAAACAAACCGCTAATTAGATTTCTAAACAAAATTTGATTGTTTACCGGTATATATCGTCTGCGATAAAAGATAAAAGATAAAAGCGGGAATAAAAAATAGGTAAGTCTAGAACAAGAAGAATTAGTGCTACTTAAAAAATTATGGTCGACACTATTGAGATACCTGTGTGTTTTCAGTGTAAGAATGTTTGGCATCATTACAGTTTGTTGGGTTACGGTAAAATTATGTTCGGTTAAGTTGATATGTTGCATTGACGTGATTAAACCTTACCGACTTGACCAAACAGAAGTAATACTGGACTCAACATAATAATTGAGTCGCGTTCTAAGAAAACAGGGCTGACATTTTTTTTAAATGAAGTCTCTTCTTAGCAAAAATCCAATTTAAGCGGAAAGTGTCGTCCCTGACACGTCACGCACATGCATTATGCCCTTTTTTCTCAGAATGCGACTGAAAAAAACTTAACCACACGTAAAGCAAATTCGACCCAGCTTAATGTCACTTTAACCCAGCATTATGTCAACTGAACCCAATATAACGTCAACTTAACAAAACATACTGTTAATAAACCCAGCATAATGTATCTTTAACATAAGGTCAACTGAACCCAATATAATGTTAACTTGCCCCGATATAATGTACACCTAACCAAACAAAATGTTACTTTTGCGCAAAATATTGTTAACTTTACCCAACATAATGCTACGTAAACCCAACATATTATTGGTTAAACCCAATGTCAATTTAACCCAACACAATGTTAACTAAACCAACATAATGACAAGTAAACCTAACATAATGCCAACTAACCAAACATGTCAGTTTTTCTTTGGAAAATACATGTGTATGGGTTCCATAAAAACCAGTCAAATCTTTGCGTGCTGGTTGACTGACATGTACAAAACAAAACAAAGGGACTAAATGTTAAGCTATCGTTTCTGCTAAATATTTTGATGTTATTAAAATATGTTTCGTCAACAATCGCAAGAAAATGTTAGATCATTGTTACCTAACATATTGACGTGCGATGATAAACACATTTATATTCAATTTTCAATTGGTTCGAACAATTGTTGTGTTTAATGAAACGCTCTCGAAACTAGTCTTATTTGGTAAAACAGTAACAACAACAACACTTTAGAGTCTTGTTGTTTTCGTTTTTCTCCTTTTTTTCATTTGGAAATCTAGGAAATAGTTTGCATGTCACATACACTTTTAAATATTAATCGTGCGTTATGTGTTTAAGAGACCTTCGTTAGAATGTCCATGTGTTCACTGCAGCGGGTGGAGCCCATATGACCGTCGGGAAGGATGTGCAGACTTCCAGTCAACCAGTGAATAAACATGTGGCTGACAATGTGACCTTCAAGTCCGGTTCGAACCCACAATATTTGGGCACGGGCAGTGTCATTGAAGCGGTAACAGGGAAAAGCTCATCCTCTGACAATTTGTCCGTGGACTGTCTTTTCACGCACGCTTCCTCGAAAAAGTCTTCCGGAAGACAAGGTACCTGACAGAACGTCAGATATTTTACTTATTTGCCATTGAGCAACACCTTATATATAATTTAAATATATTTTTTACAAGCAACTTTTATTTAAACGAATTGATTTGTGAATACATTCCGTAAGACGAACAATTAGAATGACTATTTATCAGTTAATAGCGGCCGGCCATGTTCGTTGGCTGGGTTTTAATGAGTGTCACGTTTTGGAAATTTGCCCCCAAAAAAAGAAACGCAGATTTTCGTTGTAGTTGTGAGGAAACAGTAATACTAAACATTTGCCATGCTCTAAAATTCCACAATCTGCATCTGTTGGCGATTAAAAAAACTGAATTTAAAAAGCGTTCAAACGAGAAACGATTGAAGAATTTTTAGAGATCTTTCCCGTCGTTATATTTTGTGACTCTTCGAGGATTGCTTAACGGTATATAGAGTATAAAACATACTCATTTATCATATATCACTCATTTTATGAGTACGGTTGGCCGAGTGGTCTAAGCGTTAGACCTGTACTCCAGGGGTCATTAGTTCGAGCCCAGTTGCGGGTTACTTTTTTTCTTATGTTTTATTCTTGTTTTTTTTTTTACTGGAGCTTTTTAGATGCAATGTTTACAGTTATCAATGTAAAGTATTTTATATATACACTTCAATACATGCCAAAATCTGTAAAAGGGTCCTTTTTAGTTGACATTATGCTGCGCTTATGTTTTGGCGTTCCATATGTACGTATCACTTGTCATAATATGCTCTGGTATGCCTGCTCGTGTTACATGCGACGCTTCTATGTTTCAGACCATACGGACGACTCACTAGTGCACATATTAGGGCTGAAGGGCGATGGTTCTTTGGAGAAAGGTAGGCATGATGCGTAGCCGCGTTGTCATATGAAATTGAGGCGTTTGTAACATGCTTAGCACTGTTGCTGCTAATTGAAATCAAACGGTGCATATATAATGATAGAAAAACAGTGGCGCACCCAATGACTCATTTAAGCTAGTTCAGTGTTTTTGCAGTACATTAAATCATTGTATATCCGAAAATACCATGTAACCGTGACTTTTAACAAACATTTCGCGATCTCTCCATTAAAAAATATGTGTTTTTTTATCATACATGTACACATGTATGTACACCTTTTGTAAAATTATACATTGCAGAAAACTACAAAAGGGTAAATATCGAGAAATCTGATATAATATTTAAACACAGTTAACTGATAAATGCCATATATTCGTTCCCAATTATACAGCTTGTGGCATTGCTTACGTGTGCATTTTTTCCCGAAAGCACTGGGGCTCTTTCCCACACGGCCATCGTACTCAATCGACGTGTTATTTGCGTTACGTGAGAAAGTGTAAGGTACAGGAGACGCCCCTTCCAAAGACGACCGTGGGACTCTAAGCACCCGTTTTCACACGCGATCAGATATTAATCGCAATTAACCCATTTATGCCTAGTGGACTCTCCGATCCTTCTTCATTGGATCAATATATTTCCAAAATTAGGGATGTCTAGTTTACTTATTTCTATATTTAGAATATTTTTTAGAGAAATTATTTAAGCAAACAGCGCACACCCTGATGAGACGCCGCGTCATGCGGCGTCTCATCTGTGTCTTCGCTGTTTGCCAAGGCCTTTTTTCTAGACGCTTGGCATAAATGGGTAAACCGCAATTAAGTACACTGCAGGTGGGAATTCAAATATGTATAAGGCGTTTATTAACATTGCTGGGACCCTCCATGTCTCAAAATTCTGAATCGGAATAAGCACAATGCCTCTCTGTGCGGGTGAACACGAATACATATATTGAACTGTATTTAATTTTAAATAATTCTGCGACCGAAAAGTGCCTCACGTTGACTTCATCTCTGTGATTGTGCGTCAACTTTTATTCGGTAAAATAATTATTGAAGCATTTAATGTTGTTCTGCCAATTTAGCCCAGGCAGGGACCTCGTCATGTCTCATTGAAACCACGCCGCTGCACAATGCATGTATACTCAACAAAAGTTATAACTGACCACTTGATATTTTGGGATATTTAAGCTCTGCGTAATGTGCTTAGCAAAAACAAATTATACCAAATACTTAAACATTTTATTATCACCATTTGTACAGATTGCGCCAACTTGTAACTAACATATATATTGCATTTGTTTCAGCAAAGTATGTCTTCAATCGACCTGTTGACCAACTTACGGGCTACTTGCCCCATATTACCTATGACGTCAGGAACTCGATTTCAATACTGTGTTCGTCACGTCACCACGCTCGACTGATAGGGGAGGTAGCGTTCCAGTTGGACAGACGAATCCTTGAGCACGTATTTAGTGACGTTACAAGTGGGCATACGGCACGAGGAAGGTCAAGGTAATTTAATGTGTTCGTATGTTATAATCTAAAAGCAAGTCGTTTATCCATACAACTAAATTTTGTCACGTGTTGATCTTGGTTTAGACCTTTATTTGACGCCCGTTTTTATCTTCCATATTCTTAACCGTCCAACAATAGGAAGTATATTAATATTTCATCGTTGTGGTTCAAGATTCATGGAAGCAAAACACTTGTTTTTCTTTTATATTATGGATAGCGAGTTGTTCTATAACTTTTTAAAACAACACTCATTACAGGTTTTACGGGTACAGCGTTGCCAATGTGAACGAACTCATCGAACGGGAAGACCAGGCACTCCAAAAGGAAGGAGCTCTAGGGGCTTCGCTACACCATAAGCTGAAGGCCTTGCTAAGCGACCTAGCCTCGTTCTCGTACAACATCCGACATCACGGCGAGTTTACGCGGGAAATGGTGAATAAGTACGGTCTGCTCGTTACCACCCCTGACCCGGAAACCGTCGAGAGACTCGGCTTGAATGACCCCGGTACTCTGCGACTTCTGATTGGTCGAATATTAAGGAAGAAGGAGGAGTTTGAAGATATGCTTATCATTCTGGATTGTCTTTGTTTTATTGCATATAAGGAAAACGCTCCTTTACTCATGTGGTAGTGCAATCGACCGTTTTCACTTTTTTTGCGGACGAACATCTTAAAATACTCGCAAGTTGTTTGTTTAATCCGTATTAAGGACCCATTATTTACAAGCAATATATTAGAATATGTTATACTATATTAACTGTTGATAATGCTGCTGACTTTGTCTGAATTATGTCGCAATTTAATAAATTATGAAATTACAACTATTCCTTTTGTCATTTGAGAGTGTTAAGATTGGTCACAATGTAACGGTGGTATTGAATTTCACGGAGAAAAAAAAAACGTGCGCAAGTTAACGTCTGACGTAGTATCTACTGGAGCCGTGCTCTAACGCAAGGGAGTTTAATGCATGTGCGTAAACTTACGTCCCAGATTAGGGGTAATAGCATGTGGAGTCCACACAGGCTAATCAGGGACGACACTTTCCGCTTTTGTGACATATTCGGTTTAAAGAAAGTCTCTTTTTCAAAAAAATCCAGTTTCGATGAAAAGTGTCGTCCCTGATTAGCCTGTGCTGACTTAACAGGCTAATCTGGGACGACACTGTACGCACATACATTAAACATCCGTTCACAGAGCACGGCCCACTTACATAGCGTTTAAGTACGCGATTCCAGATATGTAATTGGTTGCAGTCTTCACTTGTGCACACAAAAGAACTACAAATGTGTCACACACACTAATGCCCACACAACACATGTTTGGACACGAACACATCTGTCATACAACTGCCAAAACGTTTCAGCACATCCGCCAAGCAATTGAATTGGATGAATTGAAAAAAGGGGAGGGGATTCCATATTCCATAATGAACCACAAACAAAATGACATTATTTTGCCAACCCTCGTCAAAAGAGAAATTCCTTTTTTTGCAACAAACTATACATTAAGGAGTTTTTCGTGGGGCAATTTTTAGCGAGATGCAACCAGATTTAAAGAGAAGATTTAAACAAAACATTTTGGGACTTCATATTTTATAGTAGAAAAAAGACATTAACTTGTCGCAGCAAAACTTTTACGACGATCTTTGTATTAAGATTATGCAACTGTGAATATTTCCGCGAGATTTACCAAGCAGGTAAAAAAGCAGGTTTAAACATTCGAATGCAGTCGAAAGTTATAAGCAGTTATAAGCAATAACGCATTCCTCATCAATGACTTTAGTTGACGGTGCAATTTTTCAGTACTGGGTATATCACGTTTACAAATCTATCGTCTTTAAAGAATGATAACGTCTCGTCCGTAAACAACAATCGTCCCTTTACCATATGCACGATAATAATAAAAACATAGCGAAGTTTATAAAAATAACTTCACAACTCCCGTAAAAATTAGAGCCCGCCAAACATGGTCACGCGAATCGGTCCGCTTTTCCAGCGAAAATAAGAGCGTCACTGATCCACAAAACATGCCGAAACCCCAACCGACTCATATTATATGATATTTCACCTCAATAATCTCTATACATAAGACTATATTGGTCCCAAAAGCCCATTTAAAACAAAATGGCTGCGAATGTCCTATTTTTAAACTACTAGTACTACTCAAGACTGAATTTCTGACAAAATAATTAAGCTCAAGTCTCACTATTGCCGATAGAGCCCCGGTCCATCCCGGTTTGCTAACGCCGGTCGACCGGCGAGAACCGGGATGATTCGAAGAAATTGTTAAACGCGGTCACACTTTTCCCGGTGCCGCCCCGGTTGAAGTCGGTCAACAACCCGGCAGAGTCCCGGTCAACCCCGGACTAGCTACGGTTATCCCGGTGAAGCCCCGGTTGTCGCCGGTAATGCCCCGATGGAGCCCCGGTGAAAGTCGGCAGCGTCCCGGCAGAGCCCCGGTATACTGTAACTCCGCCGGCACTCACCGGGGCTATACCGGCATCAGACGCCGGCAGAGCTACGGCAACGCCCCGGTTTGACCCCGGTCGTCGCCGGTTATGCCCCCGGCGGAGCACTGATGAATGCCGGTGGCCTCCCGGCAGAGCGCCGATTTACCGATGTAACGTAGCTATAACGGGACTCTGTCGGCATTCACCGGGGCTCCACTTGGGCACCACCGGCGACAACCGGGGCGTTGCCGTTACTCTGTCGGGGTCTGTATGGGCCCCGGTGGAGCTACGGTGCCGTCCAGGTAGTTCCCGATGCCGTCCCGGTTGTTCCCGGTGCCATGCGGGTCGTTGCCGGTCCTTCCCGGTGACCCCCGGTTCATCCCGGAGGATTAAACATTTTAATACTTTCCCGGTGGAGCCCCGGTTGTCCGCGGTTAATCCCGGTCGTCCCCGGTGGAGTCCCGGTTCATCCCGGTAGAGCACCGGTTCATCCTGGTAGATCCCGGATCACGCACTGGGGCTCTACCGGCATCATAATTAGACTGGGCCTTTAAACCAAAATAACCAATTGTACAATCAATGAGATATGTCCGTGTTTTATATTTCAATTGTTTATGTTACTAAATCGGATAAGTATGTTGAAAAGTTAACATTCCATCTCACTCTTTGAACATACAATGTTAATTGCAGCGAAAAAAAAGTCAGCAACATGGAAAACGCCATCATCAGCTTTGCAACCACGCCATCATCAGCTTGGTTTAAACTTATTTATTACGACATAGTAACATATTCACAAGTTACATGACATTGACAGAGGATTGGGCTGAAAGGCGAACCTTACTGGAGCCCTCTGCCGATAAATAATATATTTACGCATGACATTTTGTCATGACGTCGTGGTAAATTGTCAATACAAGATGCAAAATGCAACTTTCAAGTCCAAAAAAACATAATACAGACTGCAACGTATATACAAGTCCACTTACATTTATGGAAAGAAACACAAGCAATTTTACAGGGGAAAAGAAATAGAAATTGAAGTGGGGGGGGGGGGGGACAGAAAAATAGTATTTATTTCGAGGTTGTAAACGGTCATGTAGAAATTTATGGAGAAGAAGAGTGGCAGAGAGAAGAAAATGGATGGCGGCTAGAATCTCATGGTTGATTTTATGAAGCGCTGAACATGGTCAAATATGATACAATTTTCATCGACAGAAAGCGAAGGATCACCAAACAGAAAAACATATAGTGATGTGCGATACACTATTTATAAGCTGAGCTCGTTCTACACTCAACTTAGCACAATGAAAGAAAAAGTGGTTGCAGTCTTCAATTTCGTCAGAAGAATTGCACTTAAACGAGTCATTAATGTTTTTTATCTAAAAAGATGGGCAGCAAGAGAACTACAATTGTTGCGAAGACGTTTATGTAAAATTTGAAGATTTCGCGGCCCATGGTAAAAATGTTTTGGACTACTGGAAGGTTCAGTTTTTGTATTCAACATATTTTTAAATGCGGCAATAGATGGTGCATTTTAAATATGACTTGGCAAGGAATTGAAACTGGCGATGGTTGAAGGTAGAAATGTGTTCTAATAGAATGATGTTCGGAAGTTGACGTTTTGAATGTCGCTTCTATTTCTTAAAGAGTACGGGACAGACTGACCTACTGTAAGCGGGACAAGGTCAGCAAGGTAATCAGGAACATGCGAATTTTTCATTTTGTAAAACATAATGAGTTTGTGTTTATTTCGCCTAGATTCTAAAGATTCCCAACCGATTTCTGATTGAAGTATTTCAATAGATACTAGTTGTGTTGTGCCAGTAGCAATTCTTGCTGCTTCGTGTTGAATTTTTTCGAGCTCATATATTTCGGCCTGTGTGCAATTGTCGAATAGGATGTCACCGTATTCGAGAATTGGACGACTAAACGAGATGTTTATAGTTTCAAGGGATTGTCTATCAAGTTTGAATTTAAGTTTTCTCATTACGTTAATTCGTTTTCGACACTTTTCTTTTATATAATTAATATGGGTTGACCAATTTAAATTTTCTGTCAGAATTACACCTAAGTGTTTGTGAAAAGAAACCTCTTTAATTGGAGTGTTATTCATAATGAGTGGAGGGTGAGCATGGTCATGTGTGCTTCTAGATATAAGCAAAGATTCTGTTTTGTTCGGATTGAAATTTACAAGCCATTTAGACGCCCAGACGGATATTTTTTGTAGATCCTCGTTCAGAGTGTTTGCGGCAAGAGTTGGATTTTCGAAAATGATTGAGAGTGAGGTATCATCAGCAAATAATCTAATGTTTGCACACATGTCATTAACAATGTCATTGATGTAGATAAGAAATTACAAGGGACCTAGTATAGAGCCCTGGAGGACACCGGCAGGTACGACATTCCACTGAGAACAGGAACCTGGTAGGACTACTCGTTGTCTACGGTTGGAAAGATACGATATAAAACAAGTAACGGTAAGCATAATGTTAGATATTCCAATTTCGTTTAATTTAAAATTTAGGCCGTCATGTCACACTCTATCAAAAGCTTTTGATATGTCGCAAAAGACTACTCTGACCTCTTTCCTCGAATCAACAGCTTTGGTAAACATATTATAAAGATACGTTAATTGGTTTGTTGTGCAATCGCCAGGTAAAAACCCCGATTGATACGGCGTTAGGATATTGTAGTCATGCAAGTAATTGAACGTATGCTTGAAAACTATTTTTTCGAAGGCTTTTCCAATTGTATTTAGTAACGATATTGGACGGTAGTTATTTACAAGACTCGGGTCGCCGGATTTAAAAATTGGACAAACATTTGCGTCTGTCCAAATTGACGGGAAGGATCCCGTGCGAAGGGAATAGTTGAAGAGCGTTCTCAAAGGACCAGACAATTCTAAGGACAATTCAATGAGCAATCGATTATTTAGTCCATAAGGACCAGAAGCTTTTCCTAGAGGCAATCCCTTTAGAACTAGTTCTACTTCATATGGTTCAAGAATAAGTTGACTGAGGCTTGATTGGGTTCTGTTTGTGACTCTCGGTAATGTTGGTATTTGACAGTGGTCAATATTTGACTGGAATGTAAAAAACTTGTTTAAAGTATTTGCTTAATCGAATGCATCATCAATTATTTTGTTGCCATATTGGATTGGTGGTATATCGGAGTATCCCGAGGATTAAATAAAGAATTTCAATGTGGTCCACCAATTTGTGGAACTTTTGCTGCTTGATTTTAATGTTTCGGTAAGTTTGTTAAAATAATTTCCTTTCGAGCATTTTATAAATTCTGTCGTTTTGTTTCTAATTGTTCTAAATTTTTGCCACAAAAATGGTGTATTAGTATTTTTTGCTTTACGATAAGCGCGTTTTCTTTTCCGAATATAACGCCGTACATTATTGTCTAGCCAGGGTGGGTCATTATTACGAATGAGGACATCTCTGTTAGGTATACATTGACTGGATAATTTAATTATGTTGTCACTTATGTTTTTTGCATAGATGTCAATATTTTCTTTTTGTAATGAGTCCCAATCAAAATTGGAAATATAATGACGCAGTTTAGAAAAATCGCCCTTGTCAAAGAGCCAGACGTGTCTTGAGTAAGTACGTTGTCGATTTTTATGAAGTTTTAATAGAGCATAAAAAGGACAATAATATCTTGTTGTTTGACTTAGAAATGGGTCAGCAACACCACTAGAAAGAATGATGTTTGGGTTTGATGTTAATATTAGATCAATTAAGCTTGCCGAAGATTCTGTAAAATGCGTGTTTTCAGAAATTACTTGTTTAAGTGAGAGCTGATCACATATGGACTTAAGCTTAGATGCTGATGTCGTGACATTGACATTCAGGTTAAAATCGCCAGTTATAATAATGTCTTGGATACCAGTATCGAAAGCTAGATGTATTGAGTCTGTGAGAGCGGAATGTTGTTGGGGTGTGGTATTTGGGGGTCTGTAAAAGGCTCCAAACAGCAGAGGCCGTTTCGAGACAGTAATTTCAATCCAAATACATTCAACACCAATTATTTCTAAGTAATCTCGCCGCATATGAAAAAGGGTTCCTTTGATATAAACCGCTACACCCCCATGTCTATCTTGACGGTCTTTGCGTTCGGGAACTTCGAAAGAGTTAATCAGAAGATCTGTACTCGGAATATCATCATTAATCCACGTTTCAGTGAAGGCAAGAATGTCGAAATCGTTCAATTCAGTATAAAGGATATCCAGCTTGGGAAGTAGGCTCTGAACATTGAAATGGACAATGAGAAATTGTGTTTTAGGTCAATGTCGGAATCGACAGAGGAAGTGACGGAGGAGATTGACGATGTCCGAAACGTCGATAGCGGGCCTGGATTTGGATGGACATCGCCTGATAGCATCATGATAAGAAGAACAACCAGTGAGTTCGTAAGCAAGCATGTACAAATCAACCGCTTGGTAAACATAGTGTTTTTCAGTTGGGCTTCACTTGGTGGGAATCGGGATCGCCTGGAATTTGTCTTAAACTTGATATGGGCATGTTGGGTAGCAACAAGATATATAGAGAAGGCAGACCGGTGATCTTGATGACAGTGAATGGCGATCATAAAAAGTGTTAAAAATCTGAAGTTAAATTTCGGGATACTCAAGCTGGCTTTGACTTTTCTTAGTTTCATGTTACTACACTGGGGATGATGTAGGGAAGGAGATGAGCCAGCATGAGTATGATGTTATCGAAAAGAGACAAGAGATAATAAGCCGCCATACGAGAGAAAAAAGAAAGGAAGTAAATGAAGTAACTGATGATTGATAATATTTGAAAAAAAAACATTAGGAGTGTACAATACATGTATATACATGTATTTAACACAAGCGCATGCAGTAGTTGATTATTTGAGTTGTTTCAGAGTAATGTTGTTTCATAAGGGCATGTTCTGGAAACCTAACTGAATAGGATGCTCATTGAGTACATAAAGAACATATTTATTAATGTTAGGCAGTGAAATTTTATTTTAAATTAGTTGGCGAGAAGAAATCCATTTTTACCGTTAAACAATTTATAAACATTTAGGACGCGTTATTTGTGGATAACGGAATGAGTATTTCATAAGCGGGCAACTGTTACTTATTATCAGGAAGGACACAAAGTATTAGTACAAAGAGGTTGCTTGTACAATACTTGTTCAGTAAGAAAGACACAAAGTATAAGAACAAACATGCTAGCTTATGGCTTATACAAAACTTGATCAATAGGAAGGATACAAAGTATTAGTACAAAGAGGGTTGCTTATACAATACTTGTTCCGTGAGATAGGCACATAGTATAAGTACAAAAATGCTAGCTTATGGCTTATACAATACGTGTTCAATAGGAAGGATACAAAGTATAAGTACAAAAAGGATTGCTGATATAATACATGTTTAGTAAGAAATTAATGTTTTTAATTTAAGAAGATATGGTAAAAAAATTGGACACGGCAGTTAATTTCGTTGTAAGAGAGCCAATTAATACTTGTTCAATAACTAGTACACAAAGTATATTAAATATAAACATGTTGGCATGTGCAATACTTAAACAGGAAGGACACAAAGTATAAGTACAAAAATGCTAGCTTATGGCTTATACAATACTTAATTGTTCAACAGGAAGGACACACAGTATTAGTACAAAAAAGATTGCTGATATAATACATGTTTAGTGAGAAGAACACAAAGTATCAGTTCAAAAAGCTAGCTTATGCAAAACGGGTAATTTATTTGTCGCATACTAACGATATATACGCGTAAGTAGGCACGCACAAAGTATAAGTGCACAAAGGTTAGCTTATACAATACTTGTTCAGTGAGAGGGACACAAAGTATAAGTAAAAAAGGTTAGCTTATGCAATACGGGTAACATATTTATCGCATACTAACAATGTCTGCGCATAAGTGGGCACGCACAAAGTATAAGTACAAAAAGGTTTGCTTATACAATACTTGTTCAGTGAGAGGGACACAAAGTATAAGTACAAGAAGGTTAGCTTATGCAACGTATTTATCGCATACTAACGATGTCTACGCATAAGTGGGCACGCAGGCACAACACACAATCGCACAGTTAATCGGAAACAAAAATGTAAATGCCACACACTTTTGAAATAAAATTTGTTCGTAGGAAGACCCATCGTGGTAACCAATTATCACTTAAAAGCAGGGCATAGAGTGTGAATGTAAACAGGGTATCTTATGCAATACGGATGACGCATGTATCGCTAACGAGCGATCTTTACGTACACGTACGCAAGCACAATACACACGCAGACAAGAATGCAAGCACGCCGCACACACACATTCTCATTCATTGTACATATTATACATATCATTATATTATAAATATCAAAATATTGTCACAAACACGCACCATACAGTGAAAAAAAACGTAAGCAGGGATAACTACAATAGGTACATGTACATGTGCTAAGTCACTGTGTAAGTTCAGCACGTGTGCAAAGAAAAAGAAAGCATGAGTTACACGCCGCTGCGCACATATAATCACATTCCGTCATGCGCGAATGAAACTATTTGGATATCAACTTTTTGCTAGGTGTTAACAACTGCTAACTGTTCCGTATAGATACTTGTATAACAATGAATGAAGTCTATCTGATAGTGTGATGCTTGAATAAACACGTAATGACGGCAAATATACATCATCAGCTTGACAACCACGTCATCATCAACTTAACAACCACGCCATCCTCAGCTTGACAACCACGCCATCTTCAGCTTGACAACCACGCCATCAACAGCTTGATAACCACGTCATTTTCAGCTTGACAACCATGCCATATTCAGCTTAACAACCACGCCGTCTTCAGATTGACAACCACGCAAATATCAGCTTGACAACCACACCATCGTCACTTTACAACCACGCCATCATCAGCTTGACAGCCACGCCATTATCAGTTCGACAACCACATCTTGTTTACGTGCAATGATACATGTATCGATGCGTCCCATAAAAGTTTACGATGGTTACCGTAGAACTCACGACACCGGACGTTTACTGATAACAAAAACACACCATAAGTTCTTCGTGCTAAGGTAAGCTTATATCTGACCAAGAATGCGCTTACCGATATTTGTCCTTTGTTTAGGCTTTTATAGCGAACACGCAAGGAAACCATGCACCATGTACATGAATTCGAACAGATCGGACTGATACCACATCTGTCTCTAAAATCGTGAATTCACCATTTACAATAGTACATAGAGTGTATCGCAGTTCAAAGTTACCAATTTAAAGGGGCCTTTTCACAGATTTTGGCATTTTTTAACTTATTCATTAAATGCTTTATATCGAAAAATGTAAGCATTGGATCGTAAAAGCTCCAGTAAAAAATCAATAATAAAATTAAAAAAAGGAAAAGAACATTGCCCGGACCAGGTTTCGAACCAGTGACCCCTGGAGTCCTGCCAGAGTCCTGAAGTAAAAACGCTTTAGCCTACTGAGCTATTCCGCCAAGTACATGTACTTGACGTATTTTATACCTTATATAATCAATCTTCGTAGTTTCACAAAAATTAACGACAAAAACAGAACTCTCCAAATTATTCAATCGTTTCGCGTTGCAACGCTTTATAATTTTTAGGTTTTAAAATCGTCAAAAGATGCATATAATGGCTATATTAGACCATGGTAAATGTTCAGTATTACTGTTTCCTCACAAATATCATAACTAAAACGAAAATTTGCGAATCTGAAACAACTTTTTTCAATTTTGTCAATTTACCAAAGCGTGAAAAGATCCCTTTAATGGAACGCCTTCACGTCTTATAATACCAAAACCAAATGTGATATAACGTCATCTAACTGTGCATGAATGCCTGTAACCATTATATATATATATATATAAAATAAAGTCGCTTTTAGCCGTTTATAAAAAATAAAACGCTTTTATTAAATTTGCCGTAGCTTTCAACCTCTTGGTCTTTTTCAGCGGCGTTTATTTGTGAATAAGCATATCATCTTTAGCGGAAGTCAAATTAATTGTTGTATTGTTTCACGTATATGTCTACGTCATATAATGTTGAAGCCGCTAATATTTCCGCCTCTGTAGCCCAAGAGCGAGTGTTGCCATCGCTTTGTTTCATGCAGCTTATGTGTACACCGTAATCACCATCAATATAGTTCTTATAAGTGGATTCATTGTCCAGCATGTGATAAGTTACAGAAGTTCTTACAAGTTCATGTTCTCGGGATCATCGAATATTTCTGCCGCAATACACCGGAAAAAGCAGTTTCCATCTTTTTCAATCAAAAGAACACTCTGGTCATCTGCACTTATCTTCCGAGTTCGAAGTAGTTTGAGTTTTCTCTTTTTATTTCTTAGGAGATCAATTTTCATTTTCAATGATAAGTCTGTAAGTTCACACAGTTTCTTGTCAAATTGCGGCTTACTGATAATTGATGAAAGCTTACTTTCATAACCCATTTTCACTAGTTGAGTTTCTTTTAAAACACGGTCACAAACGGCGACACTTTCGGACATCAGAGAAAGCGATGTTTTGTGTAAAATGTCCGATACACTGGCGGCCTCATACCTGTTGGTTTCAAGATCTATTTTCCATTTTATGTCGAACCCCGTAGGAATAAGATCTGAATTTATACAATCCAGCAGGAACTGTCTGTGGCTTTCATATCGACAAATTTTCCCAATAACTTTCTTTAGTCGCGCAAATTCAATATATTCCGTTTCGGGATATGCCATCACGTTGTTGCATATAATAAAGTCGCTTTTAGCCGTTTATAAAAAATAAAACGCTTTTATTAAATTTGTCGTAGCTTTCGACCTCTCGGTCTTTTTCAGCGGCGTTTATTTGTGAATATATATAATTTTCTTAAATATAGATAAAATGTAAAAATATACAGATACGAATGTATTATACACATATGGACATATATCGTTATGTAATAATGATAACGAATATTATTTCAATATATATTGGCACAACTTGTTGATATAAAGGCAAAAGATCTTTATATAATCATAAAGATCTGAAAGATCGTTTGTTGACACATTTTAGCACTCGCTGACCCAATGGTGACGTTGCTTCAGGAACGCTCATTCACTATGGTAGCACATATTTAACATAAACTTGTTTTTATTTATGTAAATACATGTTATATTATTTGTTCACTCGTTCGAACGACTTAGTTAGTCGAGGGAACGAGATAACTAATTCTTTGGAACGAGTAGTAAGTCGTGAGAACGAATGCGTTGGTCGTGGTAACTAACGATCAAGCTTACTCGTGGGAACGACTTAGTCACTCGTGGGAACGACTTAGTAACTCGTGGGAACGACTTAAGTAACTTGCGGGACCGACTATGTAACTTTTGGGAACGAGATAACTACTTCGTTGCAACGGCTAAATAAAAAAATCAGAATTTAACACAGTTTGAAAATATTTGTTTAAAAAACGCGACTCCGTCCGATTAAAACGTCCGAAATTGAGTTAGCCCCCTAATGCATTGTATCAGCCTTGTTAAAACATGCAATAAACACACGTGCATTTTTGATTGGCTGATAATGTCGTTACCACACGTAATCAAGTCGTTCATACAAGAAACCTATGTAGTGCCAACGAATAAGCAATCCCGTTCCCACGAATAACTTAATGCTTCCCGCGATTTACCTATGTTGTTCCCATGACTTACTTTGGCTCGATTGGTAATTGACGGCTTTGGTACGATTTAAAAGTATCCCGGATGCTCTTAAGTTAGTTCTTCTTGAATGCTCTGAGCTTTTATAGGTACATACGTACAGCTCAGAGGGTCAATAGCTGGGAGTTTGATTATTGCAACTAGCTCTTAAGTATACTCAAAATTACCCGGGGTACAGAACATATGCTTAAAGGCGGGCCTTTTCACAGATTTTGGCATTTATTGAAGTTTGTCATTAAATGCTTTTATATTGATTAATTTAAACATTGGATCTAAAATGCTCCAGTAAAAAAAAACAAGAATAAAATTAAAGAGAAAAAAGTAAACCTCACCTGAGCTTGACCCACTGACTCCTGGAGCCCTGGAGTAAAAGTCTCCCGCTTAGACCACGCGGCCATCCGTGTTCATACAGATGATGTATTTTATACTTTATAACAGCAATCCTCGTAGTATCACAAAATATAACAACAACAACAGTACTCTCCAAATTATTCAATCGTTTCGCGTTGCAACGCTTTATAATTTTCAGGTTTTTAAATCGTCAAAAGATGCATATATTGGATATTTTAGAACATGGTAAATGTTCAGTATTAGTGAACTCCCAACTGTCATTAATAAATCGAAAATTTGCGAATCTTAAACTATTTTTTTAAATTTTGTCAATTTACCAAAACGTGAAAAGGCCCCTTTAAATGTAAATTAAGGGTAGCCGACAACGAGCAATTGAGCCTTACGCTTGTTTTCTCAAGTTTTTTTTCTCGTCCCCACGACTTATTAATTTATTAGAAAGTACAACATGTCACGTTTATGTCACCGTAGTACACGGTTAATTTGCAAGGACTATTATCTTTAATAGTAGCCGTTGCGTTATTATCTATTGATTATAAGGCACATGTAGGTCGTTCCTATTCTGTAATACTATTGCTACAAGACCAAGCACAGATGAATGTCGTTTCAGGTGTATGCTTATTCACTTCTTTGGTGCCGCACCGCAAACCGGACCGAACAACATGCTGTTTATTACGATCGATGATATGAGAGCGGATTAAGGATGTTACCAAGGTACTGAGTTCCCGTCACGTGATGACCCTCAGATACATTCGCGTAAACATCGACGCTTTGGTGCGGAAAAGCCTCCTCCTGAAAAAGGCGTACGTACAGCAGGCGCTTTGTAGTCCGAGCCGCACGTCCTTCCTGACGTCACGTCGACCGGATACGACGCACGTTTACGACCTGGAAACGTACTGGCGCAAGGTGAGCGGGAACTTCACGACTATACCGCAGTACTTCAAAAAACACGGCAGGCTTACCGCCAGTATTGGGAAAATATTCCACCCTGTAGGTGACAGTCACGATGATGCCCCGTTTTCGTGGACGGATCCGTACATTATGCCGCGAGCGTCGAGATATGAAGTTAGCGAAATTAGTTGGATGTACCTGAACGATTCCCAGCTCTTGAACGACCCGCTTGTAGATGACAAAATCGCAAAGGCTGCAGTAAGTGCTCTGCAGAATTTTGCAACGGGTGGCAAATACGCGAACCGACCGTTCTTTCTCGCTTCGATCGTTACCGGTACACGAAGTGGGTCGAATTCTCTTACCAGCTCCACAGGCCGGATTGGACAAGAAATCACGGCACGGAACTGTACGACCACCAGACGGACCCCGACGAGAATCACAACGTGGCGTCCGACCACGCGTTTGCAGATCTTGTGAAAAGCATGGCCTTTCGTCTGCATGCCGGCGGGCGTCACGTTAGTCCGTACATCAATAACCCAAGTATAGTTGGATGAATTTCATTACATAAAAAATCTTATTGGATGTACCAAACATTATCTACGATCAAAATATAAAATAAATGCGAAACAGCCATATCGTTTTTATATTGACTAATATCATACTTTTTCCAAACGCTTGCTTAGTAACCAGATCTTTAGGAATGGAGCACACACAATGTTCTAAATTAGTATGTCAAAAAGCAAGTCCCTTTGTTTTATCTCGGCATTTTTATTCCAATGATATGCTACTCATTCATTTGTGCACACATCAGTAATCGCGGTTTCGATCTCCGTCACGGCCAACTTGTGTGGACAATGGTCATTCTCTACAACCTCTAATGCAGGCTTGGAAATTGTCAGTTACTGGAATAAGTGTGAGCACTTAATACTGGTTAACCAGCTATCCCCGGAAAAGTGTGAGATGACAAACGGACCATGTGACAAAAAAGCTGTTGAAACAGCGAAAAAGTCCAACGTACTCAAAAAGTTTTGCTGTTACGAGGGATGAAACTTTCCTTAGATGCAAATCAATATAGCCCCCACTTATTTGGTCAATATTCACATCTTTGCATTAGTTCTGTTCATTTTAGGTAAAATTATGTAAACGTCAAATGAAACGAAACATGCACATAATTGCATCTGCATTTATAAAACTAGATAAACATACATTATTTTTGTCAATTATCTTAAATTTACAATAACACAACATTATTAACAAACAAAACATGTAATTAACATAAAGTTATGAAGGGAAAATCATGTGCTGGCCCTTTTTTGGTCCCTCCAGCTCTCCTCTAGGGAAACATACACGTGAGGAGTGCTCTGTGAAAAGGGTGTATAATGCATGTGCATTTAGTTTCATCCAAGATTAGCCTGGGCAGTCCACACAGGCTAATCAGGAACACACTTTTCACCTTAACTGGATTTTTGCAAAGAAGAGAATTTATGTAAACAAAAAATGCCATAAAAGCGGAACTGCGATATGCACAGGCTAATCTGGGACGACACTTTACGCACATTCATTACACCCCCTTTTCACAAAACAGCCCACATCATGTATTTTGATATTTAATATAATTTAAGCAAATACTCCAACTTTCATTTAACACGTTAAAGCACTGACTTATTATCCAGACCCATTTGGCACAACTAGCAACATTTTCAGTCCAAGATCTTTTGCCAAGCTTGTTTCAAATACTGATTAGCGTTCCCATGACTACAACTTGGCAAATCTTCAAATTTTGTTTAAGCATGTAAACAAACTGAACTGAATTCCCTCTAGACTAATATAGTAACACCTTTTACCATTTTTGGTCCAAGATCTTTCCCTAAGTTTTTGTCAAACACTGATCACCATTTCAAATGACTATAACTTGGCTGTTTTACTGGAGAAGAAGCTCATAATGGCGTTCATGCATTCCTGGGACTGCCAACGACCAATCAGAACACGGCACTCTTCCTTGTTCACAGAGTGGAGTGTGGCCTTCTCCGCGTTTCTGATCAACACCTTTGAGTAGCTCATACTCTAAAATGAGGAGGCAACATAATAAGTTTATTAAAATAGAATATAAATGACAGAAAAAGCATTAAAAAAGAACCACACTTAAATAAAGCGGGTTGTGCTGGCTGCTCCAACCAATTAATTGAGTACGCTAATAAACAATTACTTTTGCTTCATGGTTTACAGCTACAAGACTTTTTCTTTCACTTTGCAAATGGGCAGCTGAGGAAATCAGTTTACTATATACTCCTCTGTACATTTATCATCTTTTATTAAAAATAATTACTTTAGTTGAAGTGTTAAGGTTTATCATTCTTTTGATCATTAGAGAAGGTATTGAGAAGGATTGGTTCAGAAGGAAACATTCCCAACAATTATTAAAAATTGTGCCATTTCATAAGTGTGAGTTGCACAAAATATAAAGATTTAGGCTAATATTTTGTGTCTGTATTACAAAATATTAAGCTTTCAACAAAAATTATGATTTTCATTTTTTTATTGCATTTTAGCTAACTTGTTCATAACTGCCACACCAGTGACTAGCTCTCTATATAGCCACTAGGCCCTTAGTAAAGTAAAATACATGACTTTTTTTTCCTGGAACCACTAAAGTGGAAATGCTCCCGACTTATTCTAATACATGGCTCAGAAATGTATTGGATTCTTATACATGGCTCAGAAATGTATTTGAATTCCAAATCATAGTGAGCACTTTTAAAAATAAGTAACACCCAACACTAATAAAGGCTCTTAAATATTTAAGCTATAAATTACCTCCCTGGGCAGCTTGGAAATTGTGTCAATCTTTGCTTGAGTTTCCTTGGCAAACACATCGTCAGGTATCACAGAGGTGACAAGGTTCCTGCTAAAGGCCTCTGCAGCAGAGATCTTCTTATTAAAGAGAAGCATCTCATTGGCCTTAGCTGGGCCCATTAGCCGCGGGAACGTGTATGAGGAGCAACCCTCAGGGGACTGGCCCAGCTGGGAGAAAGGTGTGTGGAACGTTGCCTGTGAAACAAGAAAATTTAACTGTTACCACTGAGTTAAGCACTTCCAGACGTTTGTAAGCCCTAAGAAAATGCTAACAAGCACCAAACAGCATAAAATCTTAACAGACTGCAAGTAACTCTGAGTTACTTGCAGTCTGTTCTGGTTTTGTGCTGGTTGCACAGTTATTTACCACTCACATAAGCAGTTTGACACAGTTGTAGTCCCTTAGAAAATCAAATTAAAAAAAAGACCTTTGTTACAAGATTAAAATTTTACAGGCTTCATTTCCAACTCAAGATACTGATGAGCTGCTAACAACATGAAACCTGAACAGGTTGTATTGGTTTATGCTGGTTGTATAAAGCTGAACAGGTTGTATTGGTTTTATGCTGGTTGTATAAAGCTGAACAGGTTGTATTGGTTTTATGCTGGTTGTATAAAGCTGAACAGGTTGTATTGGTTTTATGCTGGTTGTATAAAGCTGAACAGGTTGTATTGGTTTTATGCTGGTTGTATAAAGCTGAACAGGTTGTATTGGTTTTATGCTGGTTGTATAAAGCTGAACAGGTTGTATTGGTTTTATGCTGGTTGTATTAAGCTGAACAGGTTGTATTGGTTTTATGCTGGTTGTATAAAGCTGTTTGCGATTTGCTCCTGAGCTAGAAAGGATTAGCATGTATGGAAATAAGGTTTTTATTGTTATTTGTGTTGTGTTCTGAGAAAACTGAGAATTTTAAATCCGATCTTCACCACACGTGGTCAGAAGTTGTAACTAGATGATGTGTAGGTCAAGTTCGAACATGGGCCATGCCGGGTCAAAAACTAGGTCACGGGGTCACTTAGTGTGTTTTAAACCTCACCATGTTATCCGCTCTCTAATTCAAGTAGTTTTTATCCAATCTTCACCAAAATTGGTCAGAAGTTGTATCTTGATAATGTCTAGGGCCAGTTTGAATATGGGTCATGCCGGGTCAAAAACAAGGTCACAGGGTCACTTAGTGCGTTTTAAACATCACAATGTTGTCCACTCTCTAATTCAAGTAGTTTTCATCCAATCATCACCAAACTTGGTCAGAAGTTGTATCTAGATGATGTCTAGGTCAAGTTTAAATATGGGTCATGCCAGGTCAATTTATTATCCCTTGCAAAAGGTGGAGGGATATAGTTTTGGTGTTGTCCATCTGTCTTACAGTCTGTCCACCAGTCCGTCCATCTGTCACAAACTTTTTAGGGCTATATCTCAGAAACTATATTAGATGTCAACATGAAACTTCAGAGAAGTATACATATAGATCTATATGAATGAAAAGAAGGTGGGACTATCAATTAAACAAATTTTCCTGTTGTTTAAAAGGAAGTCTCTTCTTAGCTAAAATCCAGTTAGAAAGTGTAGTTCCTGATCTGGGACGACACTTTACCCACCTGCACAAAGGCCCATTTTTCCAGGTACATTGTAGTGACTAATATAAATGTTTTAAGACAGCAGTTAAGAAGTGAATAAAACAAGGGATGTGTTTGTGAAACACTATGTCCCCATATTTATTTGACATTTGACATTGAAGGATGACCTTGACCTTTCACCACTCAAAATGTGCAGCTCCATGAGATACACATGCATGCCAAATATCAAGTTGCTTTTTTCAATATTGCAAAAGTTATGGCAAATACATGTAATAAAGTTTGCACAAACAAACAAACCAACCAACCAACAGACAGGGAAAAAACAATATGTCCCCCACTATGGTGGTGGGGGACATAAAAATTCAGCCTTTCGGAATTGCTTCCTTTCTTTGTTTCTTTCTTTATTGCAGGCACCATAATCCATGTTAAAATGTGTTTTGAAAGCCGTTGATTACATAGTGTTAGTAAGCATTACAAATAATTGTATTGAAATTAAAAGACAACTCAAAATTCAACAACATCTGCATTAGAATCCATATTAACAAGAATTTGTATAAGATTGCACACAGACAAAAGTAATCCATGCTGGTGGTGGTGTCTGCACAGTCTAATCAGGGACGACACTTTCCGCCTAAACTTGATTTTCGGTAAGGAGGGACTTCCTTGAAACTAAAAATACCATAAAAGCAGAAAGTTTAAACTTCTTGAAATAGAGAGCAGACACCATGCTCAATGTGTAAAACGTACTAAGTGACCCTGTGACCTAGTTTTTGATCTGGCATGGCCCATGTTCGAACTTGGCCTTCAGATCGTCTAGCTAAAACTTCTGAACAAGTTTGGTGAAGATCTGATGAAAACTACTTGAATAAGAGAGAGGACACCATCTGTATGTTAAACAAGAGCACCGCCTTGCGGGTTCAGACCGCTCATCTATTTTTCTTTTTAAAGGTGTAGGGACCTATCTCAATTTCAATCACAAAGGATAGAGTGGTGGAGTGGAGAGGGGTGTATAGTGTGGGGTTGTGGTCATTTATTACATTATCTTCTGAAAATGCAAAAAAATAAAAAAAATTAGGGGGGGGGAGGTTCTTGTGTGGGATGGTTGGACGGTATTTCAAGAATAAAATAATAAAAATAAATATTTGTGTTTTTTAACCATGTTAGAAAAAAAACAAGAGATGTGTTTATCAGAAACACAATGCCCCCTATTGCGCCGCTTTGAAATTATTTTATTTATTTTTTTCTCTTTGACCTTGAAGGATGACCTTGACCTTAAACTTCCACCACTCAAAATGTGCAGCTTTATGAGAAGGCCGCTTTGAAATATTATTTTTTGACATTTGACCTTGAAGGATGACCTTGAGCTTTAAGGATGACCTTGAACTTATACCACTCAAAATGTGCAGCTTCATGATAACGCCGCTTAAAGATTATTATTTGTTTACCTTTGACCTTGAGGGATGACCTTGACCTTGAAGAATTACCTTGACCTTCCACCACTCAAAATGTGCAGCTTCATGAAGACGCCACTTTGTTTTTTTGTGTTTTTTTTTACCTTTGACCTTGAAAGATGACCTTGACCTTGAAGGATGACCTTGACCTTGAACTTCCACCACTCAAAATGCGAAGCTTCATGAGAACGCCGCTTTGAAATTTTGTATTTATTTTTTTGACCTTGAAGGATGACCTTGACCTTGAACTTCCACCACTCAGAATGTGCAGCTTCATGATAATGCCACTTTGATTTTTTAAATATCTTGTTTGACCTTTGACCTTGAAGGATGACCTTGACCTTCAAGGGTGACCTTGACCCTACACCACTCAAAATGTGCAGCTTCATGATAACGCCGCTTTGATTTTTTTTTACCTTTGACCTTGAAGGATGACCTTGACCTTGAAAGATGACCTTGACCTTTCACCACTCAAAATGTGCAGCTTCATGATAATGCCGCTTTGAAATTTTATATTTGTTTTTTGACCTTTGACCTTGAAGGATGACCTTGACATTGAAGGATGACCTTGAACTTCCACCACTCAAAATGTGCAGCTTCATGAGAACGCTGCTTTTATTTTTATTTTTTTTTGACCTTGAAGGATGACCTTGAAGGATAACCTTGACCTTAAACTTCCACACTCAAAATGTGCAGCTTCATGAGATACACATGCATGCCAAATATCAAGTTGCTATCTTCAATATTAAAAAAGTTATGGCCAATGTTAAAGTTTTCGGACAGACAGAGGCCATATATTTGACATTTGACCTTGAAGGATGACCTTCACCTTTCACCACTCAAAATGTAAGCTCCATGAGATACACATGCATGCCAAATATAAAGTTGCTATCTTCAATATTGAAAAAGTTATGGCCAATGTATAAGTTTTCGGACAGACAGACACCATATATTTGACCTTGAAGGATGACCTTGACCTTTCACCACTCAAAATGTGCAGCTTCATGAGATACACATGCATGCCAAATATCAAGTTGCTATCTTAAAAAGTGAAAAAGTAATGGCCAATGTTAAAGCTTTTTTCGGACTGACATACTGACGGACAGCTCAACTGCTATATGCTACCCTACAGGGAGCATAATAATTATTATTTTGGGGTGGGGGTGGGTATAGTGTAAGGGTGTGGTGGTCATTTATTAGATGATCTTTAATAAAAAAAAAATCATTGGGGGGATTGAGGGGGGGGGGGGGAGGAGGATGGTTTGGACGGAGTCCATTGTGGAATGTCAGGTAAGAGTTTTTTGTCAAAGTATCAATCGAATCAAATCATAAATAAAGAAGTAATGGCAATTTTATCAAAATTTAATAATTTGACCTTGAGAGTCAAGGTCATTCAAAGGTCAAGGTAAAATTCATTTGCCAGGTACAGTACCCTCATGATAGCATGAAAGTATTTAAAGTTTAAAAGCAATAGCCTCGATACTTTAGAAGTAAAGTGAATCTTAACACAAAATGTAACCATATATTCAAAGTAACTAAGTCAAAAAAGGGCCATATTTTGGTAAAAATGACAACCAGAGTTATGCAACTTGTCCTTTACTGTCCCCTAATGATAGTTTGCGAGTGTTCCAAGTATGAAAGCAATATCTATGATACTTTAGGGGTAAAGTGGACCAAAACACAAAACTTTACCAAATTTTCAAGTATAAAGGGCCCATAATTCCGTCAAAATGCCAGTCAAAGTTACATAACTTTGCCTGCACAGTCCCCTTATGATAGTTAGTAAGTGTTGCAAGTATGAAAGCAATGGCTTTGATACTTTAGGAAAAAAGTGGACCTAAACACAAAACTTAACCAAATTTTCAATTTTCTAAGTATAAAAAGGGCACATAATTCTGTCAAAATGCCAGTCAGAGTTACACAACTTTGCCTGCACAGTCCCCTTACGATAGTTAGTAAGTGTTGCAAGTATGAAAGCAATGGCTTTGATGCTTTAGGAAAAAAGTGGACCTAAACACAAAACTTAACCAAATTTTTCAATTTTCTAAGTATAAAAAGGGCACATAATTCCGTCAAAATGCCAGTCAGAGTTACATAACTTTGCCTGCACAGTCCCCTTATGATAGTTAGTAAGTGTTGCAAGTATGAAAGAAATTGCTTTGATACTTTAGGAAAAAAATTGACCTAAACACGAAACTTAACCAAATTTTCAATTTTCTAAGTATAAAAAGGGCACATAATTCTGTCGAAATGCCAGTCAGAGTTACATAACTTTGCCTGCACAGTCCCCTTATGATAGTTAGTAAGTGTTGCAAGTATGAAGCTTTGATACTTACGGAATAAAATGGACCTAAACACAAAACTTAACCAAAATTTTCAATTTTCTAAGTATAAAAAGGGCACATAATTCTGTCAAAATGCAAGCCAGAATTATCTGACTTTGCCTTCCCAGTCACCTCATGATAGTAAATAAGTGTACCAAGTTTGAATGCAATAGCATTGATACTTTATGAGAAAAGTGTACCTAAACGCAAAACTTAATCGGACACCGACACCAAGGTGATGACAATACAGACTTGTGCCATAAGTGAACGTCATAACGTTTTGAGTAATGGCTGCATTGGTAAGGGCAGTAAATATACAACGTTCAAATGAAATAAAAATGTAAGGGTTATATCCCTTCCTATAATCAATTATTTTTCTATGCTTCGTGACATCATCATGACGTATTTATATCTAGAATATGACGTAATCTGCAGCCGAAATCGTGTTATAAACAGTCATGGTAGGTGAAAGGAAATAACTCACCCCTGACACGAAAACGGCTGTTGTTTCATTGTTTCAATCAGGTCTTCGACAAACAGAAATTTCCCGAAGATTAGGCATACCACGGACTACAATAGCTGGGATTATAAATAGATTTTGCGCACGGAATAGTGTTGAAAACTTACCGAGAAAAGGAGCCCCGACAAAAATAAATGAACGTGAAAGTCGGGCATTGTTGCGGATCGTAAAACAAAACAGGAAAAGAAGTTTATCGGACATAACTGGATATTTCAATCACAATAGGAACGACACAGTTTCCAGACGAACCGTACAGAGGAAATTGTATAGTGAAGGATATCACAGGCGTGTAGTTGTAAAACAGATTCGAATTCGAGAAATCAACCGGAAGAATCGCGTAAACTGGTGCAGAACAAACAGAAGGAGGACTGTAGGCCATTACTGGAAAAGGGTGATCTTCAGTGACGAGTGCAAAGTTGATATCGGGACCGACAATAAGGTTTTCATAAACATTCCTGTTGAATATATTAGAAACTTGTATTCCAGTTTACCAAGGAGAATACAGAGTGTAATAAAATCGAAAGGCTATATAACCAAATATTAAGGTAAATGGTTGATGTTTAATATGTTTAAACCGCTTTGTTTTATTAAGCACATTTATTGTTGACGTCAGCCATTCAGTTTTTTGACGTTCACTTGTGGCACATCACTGTAGCTCATTTTTTTTTTCAAAAAATAGATGAGCTAAAAACGCACTAAGTGACCCCGTGACCTAGTTTTTGACCCAGCAAGGCCCATGTTCGATCTTGGCCTTAAGATCATCTAGATACAACTTCTGACAAAGTTTGGTGAAGATCGGATGAAAACTACTTGAGTTAGAGAGCAGACAACATGCTGAATGTTTAAAACGCACTAAGTGACCCCGTGACCTAGTTTTTGACCCGGCAAGGCCCATGTTCGAACTTGGCCTAGACATCATGTAGATACAACTTCTGACCAAGTTTGGTGAAGATCGGATGAAAACTACTTGAATTAGAGAGCGGACACTTAATACTGACCGACAGACAGACCGACCGACCGACAAACAAGTTCACTCCCATATACCCCCCTAAACTTAGTTTGTGGGGGTATAATAAAAGCAGAAAGTGTCAGCCTATATACCACATAACATACCCGATCACTTGCATACACTGCATCAAAGAGTCCCAGTACCGTGACTGACACCCCCACTGCTGGGCCATTAATCAAGGCAATCAGAGGCTTCGGGAAGTCTATAAATGCGGATACAAAACGCCTGAAAAGGGTGAAAAAATATCATTAAAGTGACCATGATGATTTTGTTTTTCATCAGGTTTTTTACTATAACTACAGTAACTGTTACAGTATGATATACATGCAAGCAGGGTAGGTATAAATCTAAGAGTATTGATAAGTATATAATTTAAACCAATAAAACAAACATATATTTTGCATAAATGTATCCAAAAGCAGTGTTTACTCCAATAAATCTCCCGCTTTCACAGCCATGGCTTCTATGTTCTTGGAGTCAATGTTCATGAAGTTACTGAGGTCATTGCCACTGCAGAAGTAGTCGCCAGCACCTGGGTCCCAACAAATTGGAAGAAAAGAACTTAATGAAATGAAGAGCCTTAAGAATACAATTTCATTAAAAAAAATCTTGAATTAACGGAGTTCATTCCATTCATAGACCTATTCCCAATTTTACGCATGCATTATTTTCCCCTGTTTTTAATAGGAAAAACAAATCATTAATCATCAACTTATTCATATAGAAATACAATTAAACCATAGCTTCATTCATTCAATGATTTACTAAAATTCTTGTTTAAATTTTTATAAAAAATTAATATTTTCAAGATGGTTCTTAAAAGACCTATGCTTGAAGTATTAAAAACATGGATGCTACTTTACGCTGCAAAAAAAAACTCCTTGCTCATGATTTGTCAATATGCAGAAAATTAGTTTTTCTAATTGAGTTGATAATTACCTGTCAGAGTTGCTATGACAACCGAATTGTCCACACTAGCTTCCTTCAGGGCAGCTATGAGTTCTTCATACATCTGAGAGAACAAAAAAAGGTTGTTTTTTTAAATTGTAGTTTCAAATAGTGAAAGTTCCAACATTTTCTTTATTTTTTTTTTAAAGTAAAATTTTAGATTTCTTACATCAAATTTGTTTACTGGTACTTGCAACATTTTTTTTACATATATATGTAGATCAACTTGAATAAAATAATGCAAGCATTTTGTTGTACTAGCATTGTGATTTCATTAAACAAATTTAGGTTCTGCAGATTGGAGCAAGGTCATTGTTTTAGGATACAGATTTTCACAGTAGTTAAAAATCCAGTGCTGACTTGTAGCTTATTTTTTAGCTCACCTGATTGCTCAGGTGAGCTTTTCTGACCGGTCTTTGTCCGTCGTATGTCCGTCCGTCCACCCGTAAACATTTGCTCATAAACACTCTAGAGGCCACATTTCTTGTCCCATCTTCATGAAACTTGGTCAAAAGCTTTGCCCCAATAAAATCTCGGCCGAGTTCGAAACTGGGGTGTGCCGGGTCAATAACTAGGTCACTAGGTAAAAAAAAAGAAAGCTCTTGTAAACACTGTAGAAGTCACATTTCATGCCCAATCTTCATGTAACTTTGTCAAAATGTTTGCCTTAATGATATGTTGGTTGAGTTCAAAAGTGGTTCCGGTCAGTTGAAAAACATGGCCACCAGTGGGCGGGGCAGTTTTCCTAATTTGGCTATAGAGAAACCTTGCAAACACTCTAAAAGTCACAATTTTTGTCCAATCATCATGAAAGTTGTTCAAAACATTGGTTATATTGATATCTCGGACAAGTTCGAAAATGGTCCAGATCGGTGAAAAAACATTGCCACCAGTGGGTGGGGCATTTTTCTCTATATGTATATAGTGAAAACATGTGAACACTCTAGAAGTCACATTTTTGGCAAAATTTTCATGAAATTTGGTCAGAACATTTGTTTCCTTGATATGAGAGTTGAGTTTGAAAATGGTTCCTGTCAGTTGAATAACATGGCTGCCAGGGGGGGGGGGGCAGTTTTCCTTATTTGGCTATAGAGAAACCTTGTAAACACTCTAGAAGTCACAATTTTTGCCCAATCATCATGAAAGTTGGTCAAAACATTGGTTTTATTGATATCTTGGACAAGTTCGAAAACGGTCCAGATCGGTGAAAAAACATGACCGCCAGTGGGCGGGGCATTTTTCTCTATATGTATATCGTGAAAACATGTTAACACTCTAGAAGTCACATTTTTGGCCCAATTTTCATGAAATTTGGTCAGAACATTTGTTGCCTTGATATGAGAGTTGAGTTCGTAAATGGTTCTGGTCAGTTGAAAAACATGGCTGCCAGGGCGGGGGGGGGGGGGGGGGGTGGGGGGGGGGCAGTTTTCCTTATTTTGCTATAGAGCACCTTGTAAACACTATAGAAGTTACAATCTTTGCCCAATTATCATGAAAGTTGGTCAAAACATTGGTTTTATTGATATCTCGGACGAGTTCGAAAATGGTCCAGATCGGTGAAAAAACATGGCCGCCAGTGGGCGGGGCATTTTCCCTATTTGTATATAGTGAAAACATGTGAACACTCTAGAGGTCACATTTTTGGCCCAATTTTCATTAAATTTGGTCAGAACATTTGTTTCCTTGATATGAGTGTTGAATTCAAAAATGGTTCCGGTCAGTTGAATAACATGGCTGCCGGGGGGGGGGGCAGTTTTCCTTATTTGGCTATAGAGAAACCTTGTAAACACTCTAGAAGTCACAATTTTTGCCCAATCATCATGAAAGTTGGTCAAAACATTGGTTTTATTGATAGCTCGGCAGAGTTCGAAAATGGTCCCAGATCGATGAAAAAACATGGCCGCCAGTGGGCGGGGCATTTTTCTCTATATGTATATCGTGAAAACATGTGAACACTCTAGAAGTCACATTTTGGCAAAATTTTCATGAAATTTGGTCAGAACATTTGTTTCCTTGATATGAGTGTTGAATTCAAAAATGGTTCCGGTCAGTTGAATAACATGGCTGCCGGGGGGGGCAGTTTTCCTTATTTGGCTATAGAGAAACCTTGTAAACACTCTAGAAGTCACAATTTTTGCCCAATCATTATGAAAGTTGGTCAAAACATTGGTTTTATTGATATCTCGGCAGAGTTCGAAAATGGTCCAGATCGATGAAAAAACATGGCCGCCAGTGGGCGGGGCATTTTTCTCTATATGTATATAGTGAAAACATGTGAACACTCTAGAAGTCACATTTTTGGCCAAATTTTCATGAAATTTGGTCAGAACATTTGTTGCCTTGATATGAGAGTTGAGTTCGAAAATGGTTCCGGTCAGTTGAAAAACATGGCTGCCAGGGGGGGGCAGTTTTTCTTATTTGGCTATAGAGAAACCTTGTAAACACTCTAGAAGTCACAATTTTTGCCCAATTATCATGAAAGTTGGTCAAAACATTGGTTTTATTGATATCTCTGACGAGTTCGAAAATGGTCCTGATCGGTGAAAAATCATGGCCACCAGATGACGGGGCATTTTTCTCTATATGTATATAGTAAAACATGTGAACACTCTAGAATTCACATTTTTGGCCCAATTTTCATGAAATTTGGTCAGAACATTTGTTGCCTTGATATGAGAGTTGAGTTCGAAAATGGTTCCGGTCAGTTGAATAACGTGGCTGCTGGGGGGGCGGGGGGGGGGGGGGGGGGGGAGGGGGACAGTTTTCCTTATTTGGCTATAGAGAAACCTTGTAAACACTCTGGAAGTCACAATTTTTGTCCAATCATCATGAAAGTTGGTCAAAACATTGGTTTTATTAATATCTCGTGCAAGTTCGAAAACGGTCCAGATCGGTGAAAAAACATGGCCGCCAGTGGGCAATTTTCATGAAATTTGTTCAGAACATTTGTTTCCTTGATATGAGAGTTGAGTTCGAAAATGGTTTCGGTCAGTTAATTAACATGGCTGCCGAGGGGGGGGGGGGCAGTTTTCTTATATTTATGTAGTAAAAAAAAAGCTTGTGAACACCCTAGAAATCAGCAAATAATTGCAGGGTTTATTGATTTTTAAGATCTCTTCAGTATTATGTACAAACCTTCATGTCTATACAAATATTTAAACCATTAGGGAAATGTTTAAGAAAACACATTGTTTAATATCAGATGAAGAAGTTAATTGTTAACTTTCTAATTTCAATGTAATTTTTATGGTCCATATTGGCACTTGGCCCCAAAAATGTGTATGTTACCTGAATATTTAAGGCATTTTTCTTGGCTGGTCTGTTGAGCGTTATGCTGAATACCCCTGCTGTATTAGTGACGAGAAGGGTCTTGTACTTGTTGTCTGCCCTTGACTGGGAGTCGGTGCTTGGCTGAGGTTCAGTCCCAGCCAGGGAGTCTACCAGTTGTATGTATTGCTTCTGTGCCTCATCCTGCAAAGTATATTAAACACTCTTTAAAAATATTGTTTATCCAGTCATGTTGTCCATAATCACAGTCAACTAAAGGTGTGGAATCAATTTGATTTTAGAGCCAATGTTCAAAACCTAAACAAAATGTTAAGGTTTTAGCACGACGCTGACATCGGACGACGAGCAGGCTATGACAATACCATAACAAGGGACAAAATTGTCACAAAACCAGGTTTTCATTGTGAAAAAAAAAATCTGATAAAGGGAGAAAACTCAAACTGAACTTTTGAAATGAACAAAAAAAATTAACCCCCTTTGTAAGTTTTTTTTTTTTTTTAAATCTATTTTTAGTCGTGGCGACCTTGACATTGGAGATATTGACGTGATTCTTTCGTGGGACACACCGTCCCATGATGGTGAACAAATGTGCCAAATGATTTTAAAATCTCACAATGAATGACATAGTTATGGCCAGGACAAGCTCATTTATGGCCATTTTTGACCTTTGAACTCAAAGTGTGACCTTGACCTTGGAGATATTGACGTAATTATTTCGCGCGACACACCGTCCAATGATGGTGAACAAATGTGCCAAATGATTTTAAAATCTGACGATGAACGACATAGTTATGGCTCGGACAAGCTCATTTATGGCCATTTTTGACCTTTGAACTCAAAGTGTGACCTTGACCTTGGAGATATCGACGTAATTATTTCGCGCGACACACCGTCCAATGATGGTGAACAAATGTGCCAAATGATTTTAAAATCTGACAATGAACGACATAGTTATGGCCCGGACAAGCTTATTCCGCCAGCCCGCCAGCCAGCCAGCCCGCCAGCCAGCCAGCCAGCCCGCCCGCATTCGCCAATCTAATAACCAGTTTTTTCCTTCGGAAAACCTGGTTAAAAATCAAAAAAATCGAAAGTCATTAACTCATGTATGTGTGTTTTTAGTAATGGCAATCAAAAGAAATATGTAAAATAAATTTCACATACGAATGATTAAACAATGGTGTTTACCCATAAGGTTACACGTGTGCTTCTTTATAGGAGTAAACTTTTTATACCATTAAAGCAACACAATTCCAAAAGTGTGAAAATGTGATTGTTCACGTTTCTCTAAGCACAAACAGTTTTTACCTGAGACATATTACCCAGGTCATTCCATGCATTCCATTTGTATTTGCCTACCATGTCCAACATCCCTGGCTTTGGTGCATTGCATTTACCAATTGTCGCCTTAAAATACAATATGAAAAACATTATGACATTAATTAATTTGTGATCACTGTCAAAAAAATATAGGATGATTTAAATAACTTAAGACCATAATAAATCTAAACAAAATCTATACAACATTGCAAGTATACAATGTTTGAAAATGCTGGAAATAAGGAGTCTTGAATGTATTGAATTATTAATAATTAATTAACCTTTTCCCACTCAGAAGCAAAGTGAAAATGGCTATATGCAAACAGCATAAAACCAGAACAGCCTGCATGTAACTCGCAGTCTGTTCAGGTTTTATGCTGTTTGCTGCTTATCAGTATGTAAGGGTTGGAAATAAAGCCTTAAAAACTTGAATACAGTAAGAAAGGTCTTTAATTATATTTAACTTTCTTAGGGACAACAATTGAGTAAAAATACGTATCTAAGTGATAAAGGGTTAAACAAATTTATCAATAGTTACTATACAGAATATACCTGTTTAAAGAGTGCATATATTTTGAGTTTCACATCATTTCCAGGATCCTCTTTTAAAGCACCGAGGCGTTCTTTTGCCTTGCTGAACTCAGCATCATATGCTCCCATGGCTGAGTAACTGGTGTGTAGGGTCCTCTGAATAAGCTTTGGGGTGTAGCTGAATCTGAATAATATTTGTACTGAATTTTTATCACAATTCCTTTGTTTTACATGTAGCATCCTTGAAAAGCTCTTCAAACATTACGCAATCAATTATTATAAGTTTAAAACAAAACACCAACGCTGGTATATTAAATTCCTTTGTAAAGGTCTCCTGCTGTTGTCACAATAAGGGGACCATTATCAGCAGAATACAATAATAAGTAACAGTATCTTCTAAATCAATGCTGCACTAAGGTCTTGCTCAGTAAAAAACAACTACAATTGGATCACACCTTAACAATAATATAATAGCATGTATAACTATTATGTAGCAGTTTGTATCTCTAGTCTTACACAACAGTTCAACAATATTTTTCTGTGTTAGAAAGCATCGTCTGACATTTGACGGACCAGATTTGCAACAATATGTAGTATGTTAGTTGCCCAGCCAGACAGCTATGAGCCCAGGACCAGGTTAATGCCATGGAATTTCATTAATTGATTAAATTGACCTAAATCTTTAACAATTGAATCTACATGTATACGCTTTAGCTTATTTTCAATAGAGATAAGAAAACTTGTGTGAAATTGTTTAAGATAGGAAAACTTGTGTGAAATTGTTTTCAGCTTTAAAATAAAGTTACTTTCCCAGCTGGGCTGCCATTTTTTTTTTTAAATTGACTTGCCAGGACTTAAATCTATTTTGCCAGGGCAAATGGCAAACCAATAATTACTTTCCCTGTTTTTGTAGCGCACAAAGTTCTATTACAAAGAACTTGAATATTAGGAAGGTTGGTCTTATTTCTACAACTTACTCGACCCATTAGTACCCAAGTTTCCTTCTAAGTGCTTTGGTTAATTACTTATGCAAACTTCAATTAAATAAGCCAAGTTCAATTTACTTAAACAAACATACAATAATGATGTAAAATGATTTAGTTTTTAAATTTACAAAATCAGTATGTACATCTTGCACGGGCTATGTATGATTGTTAAATACATGTATAATTATTATGTAAAAAAGTAAGAATTTAATATATGTTCAACTTAACAAAATTAAGTTACTTCAGCTGTGAAACTTGTTTAATGATAAATTAAACAACATTGAAGATTTTAACCACTGAAGAACATTATAATGTCTCTTTTAAGCAACCTTAACTTCCATATTGTCAGCCTATTTCTTAATTTGTTTTATCAAGGGAGACATCTCCTTCAGAACTAAATATAAGCAATGTTTAAATGTCTGGGGACAATTTTTTAATATAGCTGCAAGTTCTAGGCTAGCTATTTATTTCAAATTTGATGTGGTCTTGCACTGTAAGGGGAACTGAGGTACCCTGAATAAAGACCCACCTGTCTTTTATAGTAACCACCAAATAAGCTCTTAATTGCGCCCTTAGCAGGCATGGAAACTATGTATCTCCAAGAGCCCAGGACCAGGTAAATGCCATGGTTTGTATGTTAAAACCATGTCAAATTTGTTTATTAATATCCTGTTTAACCACCAAAAGCTGATAGTTCTATATGCTACTGCAATAACATTCACTACTGTCATGGTGACCACTGACCATTATTGAGATGTCACAGCGTTAAAGGAGTATACTCTATTGCAATAGTTATTTGGTCAACTTAAAAACTTCATTTACTTAACACATTCATATAAACTTAAACAGTAATTAATTTTTTTATAACTTCTATTAACAATGTAACAATTTTCTGTCAAAAAAACTTCTATTTACAATGTAACAATTTTCTGTTCTATCAGTTATTCTTCTTTTAAGCAACATGGGCACATAAAAGTGCTCAAGAATTTCATGAACACAAACGTTCAACATTTCTTCAAATAAAAATGGCATATATGTGACTTTTAAGATTCCCTGAAATAAACTTCCAATTGTGACAGGGTATTCCCACTAAACAAGTGCAAATTATCTGACACAGTGTGCAGTGTGCACGCACAGTTCCAAATTTTCTGAGAATTGCCAGAATGTGAAAGAGTTTATATTATGAATTAAATCAAATAAATAAAAGAGTTGTGTTTACATTAGGGCAGTCTTCTGCTTTTACTTTACATTTTAAGTGGAAATGTAAGGTAGACAACCAATGCAATTTATGGAATAGGTATACATTTGGATTATTTTAGTCGAAGTAAGATTTTGAAATGCAATGAAACCTGTTTTTCCTCATTTTGGTTGTATTTGTAATTACTTTCAAGCTTAGTGATGTTAGTTAAGCAATATTCTCGGAGCGCATGCATGTAAGGTTATAAAGGGAGCCTTGTTCTTTATGTTTACTAAATTATTGATAAGAGGACCTGCACGATACAAGGGCACTGTACGATATTTGTAATAAGAAGTCCTTGAACCAACCACTGAACTAATGGGACGGTGGTATCCCTTGTATATATTTGCATACATGCCATACGTCCCGATCTCGGCGGGACAGTCCCGCTTTTGGGCTCTTTGTCCCGATATGAGACAATTTGTCCCGACATTCGTATAAAACGATGTAAGGTCTATAGGTTCCCAATAAAATTCGCTATTCAAGCTCTGTTTCGCTAACACTTACCCCCGCTAATCCCTTTATTGCCCCCAATTAACAATCCGATTCTACTTATCGTGTGTACCAGTGTTGTTTATGACACCTTATCAGCGATTTATCGGCTAATTATTGATTTCATCAGGCATTCACACCATGGTGGTCTTCAAGATAGTGGTCGCTTATTGCTATCGATAGTTGTATTAAAATGAAATAAATGTTGAAAATGTGTTTATTTTTGTATTTGTTTGAAACGGTTTACAAAACAGTTGTTTTGTAAAATTAACTCTACGTCATTAATGAGTCTTTTACATTCAATGTTTAGTTCATAAATAGCGGGATAATCCGAATGTGCAATATACCCAAATCGCAACAAACAGTCCAATAAGTGATACCCATCTTGTCTAGTGTAATTGGGTGTAATTGTAATAAAAACAACAAGGTGCTATGCATGACAGTTTGACCCTACTCCAATTAAGCTAAAAACCACGAGGTGCTATGCATGACAGTTTGACCCTACTCCAATAAAGCCGCGACAAATGACAAGTAACAAACTGCGCATGGATACATGCTTAAAAAACATCGCAACAAACAGTAAAAGTGGTACCCATCTTGTCTTGTGTTATTGTAATAAAAACAACGTGTTGTTATTCATGACAGTTTGACACTACCCCAATACAGCGCCTGACAATTCACAATTCAGTTTAATCTGTGTATATAAGAAGAAAACAAAATATGATTATTAACATTAGAGAAAAATAATTCGAGTAAAGCATCCATAGACTTCTTTTGTCCTTTTGTTTTTGTTGGTGTAAAAACGGTTGAGGCGTTGTTGAGAGTTAAAATGAACACAAAGACGGTTTGCTTCCACCAAAAACCTACCTCTGAAATGTGTACGGCCGCGCATTTCGTGTGTAACTGATGTAACTGTTCGGTAGATAGTTTACTGTAACCCGTACTTTCAGTGTACTGGATAGCCTCCCCTGCGTTAATGTTTGTCATTGAAATTAATATAATGAGTATTGTTGTCGTAATGTTCTAGATTTTGTACTCTAAAAAGATGAATATTATGCTCGTTGTTTTCTATTGTCTTATTTTATAAAACTGTTATTGTTATGTTTTAGATTCCATGCTTCATATCAGATGTTTTATGTCTTGAATAAAAGTATCAAGAGTATTTGTTATTACTATACTGACTACAGTAAAGGTGGAATGATAAAGCGTTTTAGGTGTCCCGCTTTTGGGTCAAATGTCCCGACAATACTGTGAAACCATTATTAATCGTCAGGCATTAATTTTCATAAATTTCGTCAGTCGACCGATCGGCGATTTTAAGATCCTAACGAACAATCATGCTCTATGTTTGAACAAAAACAAACACTAAGTTGAACAATATTTTAAAACTTTACCGTAGACATGAGGCATCAAATTCCAACATAATCCATGCACACATTCACTGCTGGTTCGTAATCAAGATTAATCCGGTTTTGACACAAAGGGATGTAGATTACACAAGGTACTTAACTGACACGTTACACTACTTTAAAACGCGTGTGCAGTACAGCTGTATCGAATCCGTTGACTTCGTTTATGTAGAATGGTAATGAATTAGCGCTAATTGTTTATAACTTTATTACCCATTAGGTGCATCGTGTTTTTCAGGGGTGTTGCATATTAGCCATCACGCAGCGAATGCCGATAAAAGACAATAAACCAAATGAAAAGATGACGATGTGTGATCAACATGCGTATTTATCACAAATTAATAAAGAATATTTTAATTGCTGTTTGTTGTTTGATTGTTTGCGTTAAACCACACTTATTACTATTTTATATGTATCAATTTATTTATTTTTAAATTATCGACATTATTGATTTATATACCGGTAGTTTACTTTTTATGAACAAACACACACATAGAGTTCATAATTTTAATGTTGATATCAGAATAAAAAAAGCTTTTTATTTGAGAAAAAAAACAACACTTAACAAACTGGAACCTCTTTCGTATAACACAAACAGTTTTAAAACGGTATTGACAGCATTTTAATAAAAATCATACCAACTAGAACACATACCCATACAATTGTTATCAGTATGGCAATTATAATAATAGAATAAGACTAATTGGTAAGTGGCTTTGCTGTTACAAACACTCGTTAACGGTTATTCGATCCCACTTGTCCGCTAATCATAACAATGAACGTGTGAATGGCATACATTAAGAGGGTCCATTACTGTCCCTATATAACAAAAGACTAGTTAATTGGCATGTGACAAACAGGCCCCACCTCCTCAAGTGTGTTCCCGCATTCGTACCACGAATTTTCGCAACTGCGATTGATCGCGAATACGTATTACACACAAATCGGATATTGACTGACGCATTTTTTTTAAAATTCAAAATCAGAAATCGGCGAATTTAAGTGCTGTCGAAATCGTCATTTTTATAAAAATGACGAAATTTTGTGCTGTCGAAAATAAATGGTTTCACAGTATTTTATGGAATGTCCCGCTTTGGACCTAAAAAATTATGGCATGTATGTATATTTGTATCCCTTGTCAGGGTTTTACATTCATGTCAAATTTTAGGGGTCCCTAGGACTCTAGTTAATAATAATTTTCAGGGGTCCTGTCAATACAAATGGGGGTCCCAATGTTACTTGAGTTACAAGCAGTGAATGTATGCTAAATATGCTGACTGTGTCAAAGTCACGCCTATAACATTTAACCCACACCTATAACATTAAAGATTGTATTTATTTTTATAGTTTAATCTTGCTTGCCAGATAATAAGCTATCGTAACCTCAGTGAGCTTTTCTTTCATAGCGACATAAATAGCTCACATTTAAGGAATGTAATCTCAATTCGGGACTTTGCACCTAGCAACAGCAGGTGCTCGATAACTAGATTGGTCGATAAATCAACAAGCGAGACAACTGGTACATCCTTCTAGAAAATTATGTTATGCAGTTGTCCTTCAGAGTGTCTTGTTGATATTACGAGAACAAATATGTCAAAATGAGTGTGTGTCCCATGTGACGCAAATTAACAAATATAACGGGTCCTGACTGGCATTTTATGCGTATTTGACGCAGAATATCGCGTCCTGTAAAACCCTGCCTTGTATATATTTATACTATACATAGAGTGTTTTTGTAAAAGGTCCCTGTGATATAAACTAGCACTGCAACTTATTGCTATCAATATTATCAATAGAATATTTATATTAGTTAAATAGGCTAAACTCTTACCAATTTAAGCAAAATTCTCTTACATCAGACTGTTACCAATTGTGTTGCATTGTTATAACAATATTTGAAGTTGATACATAATCACAATGCATTGTCAAAAAGAAGCTTTTAACATGTGAATGTGATCTTTGAACCTTGTTATCATCTGGCATCAGTTCACAGTTGTGTCCTCAGTTGACAGTGGGAGGGGCAAAATTTAAAATGTTATAAACTTGCATGATAAAATTTTATTTTATTACAGTTAATAGTGATTATGTAAAGCATAAATGAATTCCAGCATTTTCTTAATAAAAGTAAACAAACGTAATAAACCATGGCCCCAAATTACCTCTTTGACAACCGAAAAACCATGGGCGCAGCCATCTTAACTCAGCGCCACCTTGCAGAGGCCGGTTGCTTCGGCAATTTCCTGTAATGGCGGGCAACGAAGAACTTTTCTACGAGGTGAGCCAATAATAAAATGTAGCCTCAAATAAGTAGATAAGTGCCCTATCAGTATATAATGAAATACAATGTGGAATGGGATTTTATATTATATAATCAGCCATAACGCTTTCTTTTATTATCAATACAATAAAAAAGTCACAAATAAAACACGAATTGGAGTGATCTCCCTTTATTTGTTTTCATTTATGATAAGTGTGTTTCTTCTCTTACAGAACTATATTTAAGTTTATCTCTTACAGAACTATATTTAAGTTTATTTTTCAATAATAAATATAAAAAAAATCACAAGATGAGCACATTGATATTTATACTAAGAAATTAAGAAAAAATCACAAGATGAGCAGGCATTGAAGAATTTGTCCAGAGCCACTCTCCCTGCAGGGCGATTAGGCCTGACAATCCAATCCCTTTAATCTATTGCCCTGCATTAAAAAATATATATATATCTATCTTTATAGTTATGATTAACCAGAACCTTTTTAACCTACGTAACATAGTGACACTAAACTGCAAACAAATTAACTACATAATCTGATGGATTTTAATTTGCTTTCCTTACGCTTCTGCACCCATTTCCTTTTCTTAACACTTTCCGCTTCTCGTTTTGATGAACTTTCTTTCTGTTCCCTGTCTCAACCACCTTGCAGATATTTTAAAATAGAACCCTTTTCGATGCTGAGTTTTAATATGTCATACAAACTTTTACTGAAAGACACGCTTGATTATTATGTTAATTAATAATTATTGTTTCTGTTTATTTTTAATTAAATATAAGAAGTATTATAAATTAACCAGTTATGTAGTATTTTTTTTATTGATATTTACAGCAGCGCCCTCACACTACTTTGGGGGAAGGGGTACGCAGCCCTTAGGAGGAGGAATTTTTTGTAAATGGGGGAATTTTTATTTAAAAAAACAACAACTGTGTTTAATTGTTATAAACATATATTTCTATATATGGGACTATCTATAGGACAGATGAGTGGACTTTAACTTAACTCAATCTATATAACAGTACACTGTAATCTAATTAAAATGTGGGTCGGTAGGTAGGCTTTTTTTTTCTTACCACAACACTAAATTGAATATTTAACTCGATGAGAATGTCATTATTTTCCGGAATCAGCAGTGTGAAATGCATGATGACTTAGTACTAACTTTCAAATATAGTTCTTAACAAGAAGATGTTTGATCCAGATTGTCTTTATCTGTAAATTATTGTACAAATAATTATTTTTTGAAAACTAAAGACTGCATTTTGAATAAAGCATTTATTGATTAGAATAAATGTAAATGAAACAAAACATTAACAAAAATAACAGTTCTGAACGATTCAGACGCTTTCCGCAGTTGCGTAAATTACGGACATAAAATTCGGACGCGGATTTTGTACATGTAACAGAAAAAGCTTTTGTCTTTATCTGTTAATTACTGTACAAATAAATATTCTTTGAAAACTAAAGACCGCATTTTGAATAAAGCACTAAAGACTGCCTTTTGAATAAAGCATTTATTGATTAGAATAAATGTAAATGAAACAAAACATTAACAAAAATAACAGTTCTGAACGATTCAGACGCTTTCCGCAGTTGCGTAAATTTCGGACATTAAATTCGGATGCGGATAACAAAAATTGTTTTTGAGTCGGCGGTTAAAAAACAGGGTCGGTTGGGTAACCGGAAACAAGCTCATATTGGACAAAGCAATATAACGGACCGTTATATATTGGGAGTCTATTTTCAACTACAAATCAGTGATTTTTTTGTCCACCAGTATATACAGGGGGACATATTGTTTTTGCCCTGTCTGTTGGTTGGTCTGTTGGTTGGTTTGTAGTGCTGCAACAATACGCCAAATAACGTATTGCAATATATTGTTAGTACAAAAACCCGTATCGCAATATATTGCTAACTTGTACCAGAATTATAACTCGCCAATTACCCGATAATCCCGTATACTTCAGTTTTAAAACAAATTCTGGTAAATATTTACTATAAATGTGCTCAAGAATAACAAGAAACACAAACATTTGCAAATTTTTTTAAGTATCAAAAACATTATGGCATTTGTTACTATTTAAAGATGTGATGAAATAACGTCCTACTGGGACGTTTTTGTTTTCACTGAACACGCGTAATTCGCCTGATGTGATGTTCCCATTTTTATACAACACAAAATACAGCCATACTTTCCATGTGACCTACATGTCTGCATTATTTTTGCGCGTTTTTTATTGAGACAAAGGATAAAGCACTTTTTATTTGACAATATTTTTTTATTGTCGCGTAAGCATTAAAATTTGGAAGTGTGTTTCCGAAATTCGGATTACAAATTAAAAATGCTCAATTCAGAATCGAACGAAACATTCACAGTTGTGCGCAATTAATTTAACGATAATCTGTTCAAAAGCATCGAACGAATGCTCCCATCAGAGCTCCAGATAAGGATTTGTGAAATTAGTAACAGTACTGCCACTGACAAAAAGACAAGGAGTAACGCTGAAAATCAATTAGTACTTGTACTACCATATCCAAAAATACAGGTAGTACTGTACTATCCGTGTTCTTGAATATTGAAGGGTCAGGGGACAAAAATATTTCTTAACTGCACTCGTCCTGCAGGACCAGTGCATTAAAATTTTTACTCGTCCTGCAAACACATACACTCGTCCTTCAAATATGTGTGAAATAAAGATTTCAAAGGCCCCATGAATATTTATCAAACCACACATTTTGGACAGTTCGCGAAAGTTTGGTCTTATGCTACGCCGACTGCTGAAATTTCCTTTTTTCTAATGCTCGCGTGCTTAACGTTTCGGACGTTTGAACATCGTCCCCGCCCCCTTTAAAGAACGCTCGTATGTCAGACATTTTTTCAGACGAAATTCAGACTGGTTTAAAACCGTTCTTTCCGGTAAAATAATCCTTTAAAAATCAATACTTATGTAGTGAAAGCAGTCGGATGGTTCCCTGTCAACATGGAAGCGCAAGTTAACACCAAAAAGCCAATATTTACTCGAGACACAGTCTCGCATAACAACGCACACCTGCTGTATGATTTACAATTACAATTTCCGGTTCATTTGCGTTCTACTTTCGGAATATAAATGCTTAAAAAAAATGATTTTTTTGAATGAAAAAGAGTCTTACTGGTCAGAAAATACATATTTGAACATCAGTTTTTTTCACTCGTCCTGCAGGACGAGAGCTTAAGGGAAATTCACTCGTCCTTTCAAGATTTCACTCGTCAATACGAGCGGACGAGTGGAATTTTTGTCCCCTGAGGGTGTATAACTGCCTTTATAGAAACATTTGCAGCAATTATAATTAATATACTTAGCTTCTTAAACAGTTACTTTATTAGGTTGTTCATTCATTATTATGATGCAAATACAACTACACATTAAAGCTCATGACTAAATACTAGTTCTTCATTTAAATAATTTTTCTTTACAAGAAAACACAAGCCAACTAGTAAGCTAAGTTAATGAACACAAATGTCACTGTCTCATCTCAAAAGAATAATTGCTTTCGCAGTTAACTGTCAAAGCCACATTTTTAGCCACCGATGCAATCAAATTGTTTAATATCGGGGCGAGAATGTCTTTCCTGGGTTTACAGATTGAATGTCAGGATGGTAAGACGACCGTATGTAGCCATTGTAGGACAACAAAGTGTGTTTTATTAAATTATTTCGGTTTAGCCGGCCCTCCTTGCGAGCAGACATATTTTTTGACGGGTTAACAAGTAACCAGAAATCACGCGACAGAATAGACAATAAAGAGAATAACAGGTTACTGTCCCAGCTTTTTGTAATATATCAGGCAAGGCTTAGAATAATATAACGGCCTGGCTTGCCGAGCCATTATTTTATTCGTGTCGAGCCTGATATATTACAAAACAATGGGACAGTAATCTGTTTTTCTGTTTATCATACATGTTTCTAAAAATCTGCAAAACAATCCATTTTTTATATTTAAAATGTACGGATTCCCGCTGATTTTGCTGATCCGGCTTTTACACGTTGACATAAATGTCGCAACGGCGTTCGAAAAGACGACACGAATAGTCGCTTATTTTAAACATCGTATAGAGAAAAAAGTTGTTTGCACTACGAATGAGAAGAGTACACCGGCTTTAATTATAAACGTCTTGAATTGGAGATCAGGAATGGACTGCAGCGACACATTTATCGAAGAACACACTTCACCGAATAGTTTGGAGACGCCATTTTGGAGATGTGTATTGAAATTGACATTTTGATGATGTTGTTAATATTGACATAAGCGTGTTAATTCGTTTGTTAAAACGTTGAGGATTAGCATACAGTTATCATTTGCCTTGACTTTCTGTGCAACACTTGCGAGTGCAATGACTATATCGATATTTAATACTTATTGTCCCATTGATGACGTCATTTAACTTTGTAGTGCGGGTTGTGGTTATTTTTTAAAAACATAAACGTTTTTTTGATTTATGACTTTAAACTAGAATAAAATATATGCGTTCTTGGTATCAAATTGTTTGTTTTGTTGAACCTAATTAATGTTGATAGAAATTGTTGACTTTATTGCAAATCCCATGTAACTCCAAACATTGACTGATATTAAAACTTCCTGTTGACCATGATATAAAAAAATATATCAGGCAACGTTATATCAGGCAGATATCAATGCGGTGGTATGATAAAAAACGAACCCAGTATACAACTTTTCGGTAATTTAAATAAACGTAAAGGCGCCGTTAGGTTAGAGACCAACAAATCACGCCACGCTGACGCGAACGTATTGGTACGGCCAGATTTTTTTCGTAAATGCGTAAAAGGAATATTCAAGTCGTAATTGTACGTACAGTTTATAAAAATAAATGCGTAAACCTTCATGAAAAAGCCGTATGTACGGCTGTACGGCCCTTATCTGGAGCTCTGGCTCCCATGTAACAAAGCTACTCGGTATAATACACATTTTAGAATGCTATTTTTACGTAAAAATTTATTTACACCGCTTTGCTTTGTTTACCTTGATATCGTTATTTCGGATGGCTCTTCTGGACGGAATGTGTATGAATTTTTGTAAAATTTTCGTACCGGTATGATGAAAATCGTATCGCAATACAATATGCGGATTGCGTATTGCGATATATACTCATATACCGGTATATTGTTGCAGCACTATTGGTGTGCGCCAACTTTAACATTTGCAATAACTATTGCTACAGTGCTCCAGCTAGGCCTAAATCGAAGGGCGCCGCGCCCTGCCCTCCCGAACCTCCGCCCTGCCCCCCCCGAACCTCCGCCCTGCCCCCCCCCCCTCCCCCCCTAAAAAAAAAAAAAAAAAATTTTTTTTTTTTTTTTTTTTTTTTTACATATGATAATTCATAAATCTCTTAATACATTGTAATTAGTTTAATCCTCATTGTAGACATTATATTTGAATGGTTTAATAATAATGGGAATAATACAATTATTTATAACATATAAATTAACATGCAATAGGAAGCATTCCAGAAACACCCGCGCGCTCGAACGTGCCCTTTTCACAAAATACTGTTGTCGAAAGTGCCCTTTTGACAAAATACTGCGCGTCGAAAGTGCCCTTTCGACAAAAAAGCCCCCCTGCCCTTTTCAAATCCTAGCTGGAGCACTGATTGCTATATTGAAGATAGCAACTTGATATTTAGCATGCATATGTATCTCATGGAGCTGCACATTTTGAGTGGTGATGGGTCAAGGTCAAGGTCATCCTTCAAGGTCTAAGGTCAAATATATGGGTCAAAATCGCTCATTTAAAGTACTCTTTTGCAGTATTTCAATATTCAATATAGCAACTTGATATTTGGCAGGCATGTGTATCTCATGGAGCTGCACATTTTGAGTGGTGAAAGGTCAAGGTCAAGGTCATCCTTCAAGGTCAGAGGTCAAATATATGTGGCCAAAATCGCTCATTTTATGAGTACGTTTGCAATATTGAAGATAGCAACTTGATATTTGGCATGCATGTGTATCTCATCAGTGATTTTTTTGCTCAAATTTACAGCCAAATTTCGGCTGCTTCCCAATCGCAAAAATACACGTTTTTCCCCAAAATTCTGACCAAAATTTCACAAAAAAGCCCAACTTCCAAAAAAAAAAAAAAATTTTTTTTTTTTTTTTTTTAGAAAGAAGTCTCATATAACTTAATTATGATTTCTTAAATCTAGGTGTCAACTTTATTTTTTAAACATCTTACAAAATATATAACTTGAATTTAGTCATTTTTGTTCATAAATCATTCCCAAACTTGCCACTTTTATTGATTAAAAAAACCCCAATTTGACCAGACTCCTTTTCTAGAAAACTCCCTTAACATGCACTTAAAAACAATATCACTTCTGTTACTTATAATCCTATTTATAATGCTTCATTTTTCCCAATTTTATGGTTTATCGCGCTATTTTTCCCAATTTCACGGTTTATCGCGCTAATTTTCCCAATTCAAAAGGCACAGGCTGTAACAAATTAAAGCAAAAAAAATCACTGCTCATGGAGCTGCACATTTTGAGTGGTGAAAGGTCAAGGTCATCCTTCAAGGTCAAGGGTCAAATATATGGGTCAAAATCGCTCATTTAATGTACACTTTTGCAGTATTTCAATATTCAAGATAGCAACTTGATATTTGGCATGCATGTGTATTTCATGGAGCTGCACATTTTGAGTGGTGAAAGGTCAAGGTCATCCTTCAAGGTCAGAGGTCAAACATATGTGGCCAAAATTGCTCATTTTATGAATACTTTTGCAATATTGGAGATAGCAACTTGATATTTGGCATGAATGGGTATCTCATGGAGCCGCACATTTTGAGTGGAGAAAGGTCAAGGTCATCCTTCAAAGTCAGAGGTCAAATATTTGTGGCCAAAATCGCTCATTTTATGAATACTTTTGCAATACTGAAGATACCAACTTGATATTTGGCATGCATGTGTATCTCGTGGAGCCGCACATTTTGAGTGGTGAAAGGTCAAGGTCATCCTTTAAGGTCAAAGGTAAAAAAAAAAATCAAAGCGGCGCAGAAGTGGACATAGTGTTTCTGACAACCACATTTCTTGTTGGGGATTTTTTGAGGGGGAAAAAATCAGTTTTTTGGGGAAAAAATATACTTTTCAGGTGGGGGACTGCAGCCGAAATTCGGCGGCAGATTTGATAGATTGAGGGCCCTGTAAATAACATTAAAATGAAATTTTATTCTTCACGGAATGACCAATTTAACTTTTTTTTTTTCTCACTTTTAATCGATTAGCTAAGAACACTGTCAGATACCAAAAGAGTACAGCCGATTTCGAGAATTATTTTTACTGTTCCTGTGACGTCATGTTTTCATTGTCAAAACAAAAGTGCAATTTCTTTGTGTACTTAACCTATTTTTTGTTCGTTAGAAAAATTGTTCGCAATTTGCATCAATGTGGCAGGAGTTCTGGAACTGAATTGATATTTCTCAACTTGAAAAACAGCACTCGCCTGGTCGGTCGAGTATTTAACAAACTTTACTCGCCCGACTGTCAATTTCACTCGCATATGCGAGCGGTCGAGTGGATTCTTCAATGCCTGATGAGCACATTGATATTGTATAGCTTGTTTATTATATTTGATGTATATTCTATCCTCCACAATCCACGTTTCCTTATCTTGTTCTCTTAGTTATCATGGACAAAAGCATTTTCGTTGTATTTGCCGCAACGTGCAAGTCGGCATAAACAAATTACTTGTACACAAAAAACGGTGACGAAGTGCGTGTGAGCGCATGCGTATGAAATTTTAAAACAGGAGTCCACGGACTCCTTACTTGAAAAAAGTATGAGTCCAAAAGGCAAAAATAGGAGTCCCAATAAATATTGCACTCGTCTTCAAATCGTCAGCAAAAAATCAATTTAAATAAAAAATGAATATAAAATAATTAATAATATAATTGTTGGTTTCATTATTAAAAACCTAAATACAAAATATACATTACATGTAAGAATCCCACTCATTATGTTTTTTTTACTGTTAGTTAAATCAAAAATCGTATAGAAACAAAATAAACAGCTCTTATAAAGACAAGTGTAAATTCTTCTTGGAACTAATTTAAACAGATCTTTTTAAGTATTTTAGATACTGTTGCACCTGTAAAGGAAGTTCGTTTAAAATCTAAGTCTGAGCCATGGCTAAATTCAGAAATCTTAGAGGATGGTACCTACTGACCCAAAGGACCACCAGCTTTCAGAAATAACTGGTCCTTCAAGATTTCAAGTGGTCTTACAATTTCTCTGTTATTTTGCCTAAATTTCAACTTACTTTCCGGACTATCCACAATGTATTGTGCATTTATAAAAATAAAACTATTATATACTATCTACTAAACTATCTCAATATCCCTTTCATATTTTTGCTGAACTTCAAGCTTCTCTTCATTAGTTTTTGGTTTTTGAGGCGTAGGTTCAACCACCCCCGGAATGAAATTTCACATCGCGAAAACATGTTATCTTGAAAATACGCACGTTTACTGTCCCGCAATATCAAAACATTATTCGGTGCCCTCCAGTATAAATTCTTACTGTAAACAAAGTATATTCTGATGGTATTAAGATCGATAAAATGCTGATTATTGCTGCTTTTTCAACATAATAAATACCATTTTGTTCATTTCTCGATCCGAACTATTAGAATTTTATGTTAATTAGTGTATCGATCACAGCGAAGTCAGGAGACATTTTCGGGTGACATTTGCTGATTGCAAATCGATTTTTTTATGCGACAACAGGTTTTTGTCTCCCGGCATCTAGAAATATTGAAATTTCCAATATGTTGCTATTTTTATCCCGGTCTCCAGTCGGCCCATAAAATAATGATGAAATTATCGGTTTATTATGAACATATAAAGTTGTTTTATTGATGAAAACGGCTTTCCACCAGTATATCACAATAAGCTGGCCAGGATTTTTAACTGGTCAGACGGATCAACCAAATTTCTAGTTTCACTGGTCCTCCCTATTTTTTACTGACCCCGGGTCAACGGACCACTGTAAGTGTTGAGCCCTGAAATTAAGTCACGTGATTCTTACCTACATAAATTAAAAAAGTTTGGTAACAGGGATGACTATAAGCAATTTTTATACGCCCGTCTATGACGGGACGTATTATGGTATACCCCGCGTCCGTCTGTCCGTCCGTCTGTTAATGTCGTACGCTACGTCAAATATCCTTTGACAGATTTTCTTCAAATTTTAACACAATCTTAATATTGATAAACCCTGATCCCCTTTCGTTTTTGACGGAATTCTGAATTGTCGTTCCAGAGTTATGGGACTTTGTTCGTCAAAATTTCGTGATTTCATTGAATGTCCTACTGTAGCTCAAATATCCTTCGATGGATTTTTTTCAAATTTCAACACAATCTTAATATTGATAAACCCTGATCCCCTTTCGTTTTTGACGGAATTCTGAATTGTCGTTCCAGAGTTATGGGACTTTGTTCGTCAAAATTTCGTGATTTCATTGAATGTCCTACTGTAGCTCAAATATCCTTCGATGGATTTTTTTCAAATTTCAACACAATCTTAATATTGATAAACCCTGATCCCCTTTCGTTTTTGACGGAATTCTGAATTGTCGTTCCAGAGTTATGGGACTTTGTTCGTCAAAATTTCGTGATTTCATTGAATGTCCTACTGTACCTCAAATATCCTTCGATGGATTTTTTTTAATTTTTTTTTAGTATCCCTGAAAAATTGAACAAGGTGAGCTTTTTTCTATTCCGATTGTACACTACCACTTACCCATCTACATTTCTCTTTTATTATTGGTCAAAATATCTATAACAGGTTTACTTCAACTCCATATCCTCTAAAGAAATGCATACATATACTCAAAAAAAGATATGGTATGAATGTCAAGGAGACGGCGCTCCATGCTCATGTACTTATAAAATAAACCATGTATTCAAATACAAATAAACTGAAGTAAAAAAATGATTCAAAGGGTTATTTATTACCTTACTACTTCATTGGCGAACGACGGGCGTATCATGCGCTCATGGCGCAGCTGTTTATTGAAATACACAAAATCCAGATCTCTCGTCATAAAGAAAGGACAGGCAACAGAGTGGTTCAAACTCTACGTACAGAACGAAGAGATTCCTTCTATAGTGACAAGTCCAATTAAATGCCTGGGCAAGTGGTTTGATTCAAGCCTACAAGATCGCCACAATGTCGAGAAGTTAGAGGAACAGGTAGAGGAGGGTCTCAAGAAGATAGACCGCTGCGGACTACCCAGCAAGTTCAAAGCTTGGCTCTACAAGCACGCACTGCTCCCAAGACTAATCTTGCCGTTGATGCTTAATGAGGTACCCAGCACAACAGTGGAAGCCCTGGAGAGAACCACTAGTCGACACCTCAGGAAGTGGCTTGGAGTTCCACCCAGCTTTACCAGTATTGGACTCCACGGGAGGAGCAACAAGTTACAGCTCCCGCTATCTTCACTGGTAGAAGAGTTCAAGACAGCAAAAGCAAGACTTGTATTGACCTTGTAGTGTTTTTCCCAGGAGGGCAAAGGGGCATGGCGCATTACTTTCAAAAAGGGCATTTTAGCGCGCAGTTTAGGCAAAAAAGGGCAAAAACGTTCCCTGAATACCTGAATTACGGGGCAACATGTAATCGCATCTGAAGCAGTTGTGGAAAAAATAACTAATAAACAAGCACATTTAATGGTAATTGATGTATTTACTTACTATGATTTATATTAATGTATTTACCTTGCAATGTACATTTAAGTTTTATGCTGTTTCAATAAACTGTACAGCACGACAAACATAATAAAGCAATATATGCATATGAATCTGATTATAAAAAGATCCACTAACATATAAATGAAACCATGTTTGTCTTATCCCATTTTCTAACAATAATCTTGCCAGATGTTTAAAATAACATTGCGAGTAAATTGATTGCTAACAATATGCAAACACTTGTTTCCGTGACATACATCCACCAAGTAGATTACAAATAAATAAATAATGTTGTTGCTATCTGAAACATTTTTATGCATCGTTGATTATCACAGACATTTTATTTATTTTTTCTTAATGTATAATCTCCATTGTTAATTCGATCGTTTACGACGTTATTTGCCATTTTTGCCGAGTCGCAATTTAATTCTGTATAGTCAGCCATGTTGTTCAAATGTCAAATGATGTAAGCGACAGGTGCGCATAGCAACGTTAAATCGTATACGCGATTCGCATTTTTAACCAGGTTTTTCGAAGGAAAAAACTGGTTATTAGATTGGCGAATGCGGGCGGGCTGGCGGGCTGGCTGGCTGGCGGGCTGGCGGAACAAGCTTGTCCGGGCCATAACTATGTCGTTCATTGTCAGATTTTAAAATCATTTGGCACATTTGTTCACCATCATTGGACGTTGTGTCGCGCGAAATAATTACGTCGATATCTCCAAGGTCAAGGTCACACTTTGAGTTCAAAGGTCAAAAATGGCCATAAATGAGCTTGTCCTGGCCATAACTATGTCATTCATTGTGAGATTTTAAAATCATTTAGCACATTTGTTCACCATCATGGGACGGTGTATCGCACGAAAGAATCACGTCAATATCTCCAATGTCAAGGTCGCCATGACTAAAAATAGATTTAAAAAAAAAAAACTTACAAAGGGGGTTAATTTTGTTTGTTCATTTCAAAAGTTCAGTTTGAGTTTTCTCCCTTTATCAGATTTTTTTTCACAATGAAAACCTGGTTTTGTGACAATTTTGTCCCTTGTGTTAAATTAGTATACGTCTCAGTAATTAGTTCAATAATTAGATCTAATTATCTTAAAGACGAAAGCGATAAAGAATAAATTTGTTTGTGTTTTTAAATGTTATTATGCGTAAACATATATGTTTTGATATAACTGAATAATGCATGCAATGCACAATTGCCACGAGAAAAACATCGAGTTTTTCTTCAAAAGTCTCCGAAGTAAAGATTTTATCGTGGAGGAGTACACATTGCCGACCAAAAAGTGCGCTTGGTATAACATAGCCTCTGGCATTATCGATTGATACTGACACAGGGTTTATTCATGCATGACTTATTCACAGCTTTGGAGCAGTCTACCTATAAATCGAGCACTGTTATATATTTAATCTGCTCAAATAATATAGGCGATTAGACGTTGACGCCTCTCGAGTAAATTAAGCACAGTCCGAGCGTCACAGACAATCAAGGACGCTGATTTTGCAGACCAAGTTAGATCATAAGGCAATAAAGATGTTATCGATGAGGGCGCGTGGCAAAATTTGGCTTTGAAAAGAAGGGCGCGTGGCGAAATTTGCCTTTGAAAAGGGCAGCGTGGCGATCCGGGAGGGCGGCGTGGCTTTTCGCCACGCTAAAATGGCCTGGGAAAAACACTACCTTGAGGGACTCTCCGGATGAGCTCATCCGGGAGGCAGAGATCCAAACCCGAACGAGCAGGTAATGGTCAGCGACAGAGTCTGTGAGCCAGGCAGAGAACGCGCTCAAGCACAAAGATATTGTCGGAGTGACTGCTGTTGGACGTGAAGGAATTGGTGCGAGAAAGGTGGTACTGTGGAGCCGATCAGACCAGAAAGAGAGGCGTGCGATGATCCAGTCTGAGGTCAGGAGAGCAGAAGAAAATGCCAGAAAAGCAAGGGCTGTAGAAATGGGAGCGCGGGGAGCATGTACCACATGGGAAACCGCAGACAGGAAGTTGCCCTTGGGAGACATCTGGAAGTATGAGCCTTTTGGGTTTTCCTTTCTTTTCAGGTCTGTCTTTGACCTACTCCTATCCCCAGCGAACTTGTGCCAATGGGGACTCGCAGAAGATCCAAAATGCAGCCTGTGTGACAGAGTAGGCACCCTAGAGCATGCCCTGTCATCTTGTACTACAGCACTGACACAGGGAAGATATAGATGGAGGCATGGCTTGGTCCTCAGAGAGTTGGCTTACTGGCTAGAGAAGGAACGAAAGAAGGAACGTGGTAATTACCCCTGCCATGGGCACATCGCTTTCGTCAAATCGGGTGAGACCATGAAGATACAGAAACCAACAAAAGCATCAATTCTTGATGGCACGAGAGACTGGAAGATGGAAGTTGAACTTGGTAGAAGGCTTGTTTTCCCAAACGTGGTTCAGACGACCCTACGACGAGATATTGTACTGTGGTCAGAGACAGGAAAGAAGCTCGTCACCATAGAGCTGACAGTACCATGGGAAGCAAAATGTGAAGAGGCTTACGAGCGGAAGAAGGCAAAGTACACAGAACTCATGGATCTGTGCAAGCAACAAGGCTGGCGTACTTGGCTATTTCCCGTGGAAGTTGGCGTTAGAGGGTTCTGTTCGCAGTCCGTGCACAGGCTGATGACAGCAGTAGGAACTACTGGCAGGGAGAGACAAGTGGCTATTCAGAGACTGAGCCAAGCAGCTGAACGGGCATCAAGCTGGCTGTGGCTGAGACGAGAGGAGAAGAGCTGGAGGCCATCAACCAACACGCAGTGACTGATCATCACTGTGGGCCCACCGCTATCAGAATATTCATGGAATTAAAATGGCCTAAACATTCTAAGACGGCGGCATCAATGCTGATGATGTTGGTAGAGGAGCAGTCTACAACCAAGCACAGATTGGTTAGACTGTATTCAAACAAATACTTAGTACAAAGAAACATAAAGTCTGCTAAGTCTAAATATTTCTCAACTAAATGTGAAATAGAAGATAATAAATATGAACTAAAGAAACTCTGGCAGTGTTTTGAAATCTCTTGGTTACAACAATACTAAAATAGATAGTCAAAATATTGTTTTATCTGTTACTTTAGATAATGGAATTTGTCATGATATTGTAAAAGTTTGTACCTATGTGAATGAATTTTTTACTAATATTGCCTCAGTTCTGGTACAAAAGGTGTTGGCGGTGTTGACTAATTATATAAAAAAAACAATTTTTGAGTGTTTTAAAGTTCTTCAAAGTAGTATTTTCATTGCTTTTTGGTAAAATGTGTTATTGTTTATTGAAAGATCTATGCATTAGGCTTAGCAACGTCTACATGCACAAGTTGGTGACTTGTATTATTTTATAATTTATGGCAATGTTACTAAACTGTCACTCTGATTGATGGCTGTTAGAAAAGAGACTATTTTGAAAACCTTGTTACTATTATTATATTTGGTTTTGATTTTTGGCATTTTTTATTAAAACACACTATTATACTATCCCAACTCTGTTCCAGCCCCCGTACTTATAAAAGCTTAAAGCTATAAGGCATTAATACACTCGATTGAAATTAAAATCAGCACTTTTGAATATTTAATCTTCTGAAGAGGGTATTTAAATATTTGGTACCTGTAATGATTTTGTTTGCAATATAATGATTTTTTATTCAAAATACCAATGCAAATTTTAAAATTAAGCATATATTTAATGCAAAAAAGTGTTTCCCTTTTATTCCATAACGAGGCTTTATAACAGCATCATGGAAAAACATATCTGTGTTTGGATTTGTCTTATGAACTTAAAAACACTGACGTCTGTCTGTGATGAATTTTAACTTGAAAAGTAGGCAGACAGTTCTTATTTCATGCACTCAATACTCTATATGGAGCTTTCAATTTCTTATCCTTTTCATAGACATTGTCAAGTTTGCTTAAAGTCTATGCCTAGTCTGAGATACCCATTTCATTCTTTGACATTGTGCTTGAATAACCTGCATTATCAATGCATTGAAAATGTAAAACAAAAAAGAACACAAACAACATGTGCTCTACTTGAGAACATTTATTTTGAAAATTTAGTCTGATGCCAAGGTTTTTTATGCCCCCGAAGGAGGGCATAATTATAGTGATCTGACTGTCCGTCTGTTTGTCCGTCACATTGCGCTTAGGTTTAAAAAAATGCTCATAACTTTTATGTCGCTTCAGATAGCAATTTCATATTTGGCATGCATGTGTATATGGACAAGGCCTTTCCATACGCACACACATTTTGACCCCTGTGACCTTGACCTTGAACTAAGGGTCCGTGTTCAGGTTTCGAAATCTGTGTTTAGGTTTCGAAAAAAGTTCATAACTTCTATCCAGCGTTTATAGGGGGCATAAGTCATCCTATGGTGACAGCTCTTGTTTACGTAGTTTTTTTGATAATTGTAAATGGAGGTTATTTTTATTTTCAGGAGGGCTTCACAAGGTATTATTGTTGTTGTTTGTGTATTTTTTGTCATGTACAAAAGCTATTACCGGTATGTTTGGAGCCACTCTCTGGAAAAACTGGTCTTAATGCATGTGTGCAAAGTATTGTCCCAAATAAGCCTGTGCAGTATGCGCACAATACTTAATGCACCTGCATTACGCACTGTTTTCCCAGTGACCAGCTCATTATAGTTGTTATCTCTAAAAGTAAAAAGCTGACACTAGTCTGTTAAATGGAACATAACCATTAGTTTTTCCTAAGATCAGGGTTTTTTTTAGAGAAAGGGGAAGACGCTGGACGCTGGGTGAAAGGGGAAAAAAAAGAGTGCGAAAGAGACATATTAGGGGAAAAAAATATAAATTGTTCATTTCAATGTCTATAACTCATCAAAAAAGGCATGTCTTGTTCTTTTTGTTTTTAAACACATTTAACACGTATTAAAGTCAAAGTTCTTTACATAGTTGCAGGTGTAGATCTAATAATGGGAAATGTTTTCAACTATATTTCTGTACTGGGGCCAGGGGGGATGTCAATTTTGTGATTTCAATTTCATGATGAATGGGTTGACGATCTTGATCTGCTACAGTATTGGAAGGGAAAGGAGCGGCAGCTGCCGATTTTCTACTTTCACTTTCACAATGTTCGATGTTGATTACCTCAGAATCCTGCTGGGTTTTAACGGTTTTCGATGATTCTTTCTTAAAAAATGCCTCGATGCGTTCAGTATCTTCGTCCAAACGTTTTATTTTGTTTGTGTAAGAACGCCAATTGTGAGGCATTTTTTTCTGTTTTCACGTTTATATCTTGGCTTGCACATAGCCCGGATGAAAATTCGACTGGTTTCCGGTAATTAATTAACGAAACACCCTTCTCGCGCAAGACCGGTATCCAGTAAAATAGTCACATGATTATTACGATTAGTTGCCCAGTTTACATGATGTAATTTAAGAGCTATATTTACAATAACTGGGATTCCCAAATTTTTTGTGTTCGTCTGGAGAGAGAGAGCGAGATCGTTGTTCATGGTGCAAATTGGATAATTGTCGAATGCCCAAAGGAAAAATAAACATTTCTTTGAGAGAAAATATTATATTTTGGTGAAAAATGATATTTTGGGTGGGGAAATTGTATTTTGAGGGGAAAAATTCTGGTAGGGGAAGACGCCGAATATCGGCGTCACTTTCTTAGTAAAAAAAAACCCTGAAGATATATGCACCAATCGTCCTGTGATCCACAACAACTATGGCAAAGTGCTCTAAAATAATAAAATTTTAAGAACAGACTGTCAAAGATTAAAGGCATCATAATTAAGGCTGCTCAAAACCGAATTGTTCAACAAATTCTAATGAAGGCAAAGTTTGAAGTTTGAGTAGAACTGCCCTATACTCACCTAGAATCTGGGTTCAATGTTTGTCAGCTTTTTTATGGTGTCTAAAACTGTGTTTATGGTCTGGTAAATAATATTTCATTCCTTGACACCTTTGTATGTTTTCAGATTTAATATCAGCGATTTTTTCCCTTCTTTATAAAGTACCCGTAAAAGATACTTTCCCAATGGAAGAAAAACTACAAAATTCCCAATCGCTGTCTAAAAATCTCCGAAAAAAGAAGGCTAAGTACGTCACTTTTGTTCCTAAAGTACATTATCTGCAAGTTCGCCAAAAAAATGAGCACTTACACTGAACATTTCAAGCCAAAATGGTTGTAAATCAATATTTGAGTTGATTTTTGCTTTTGATACCAAGCAATTAAGAAAACTATTATTCCCAATTCACGATGCGAATTTTCCCAATTTCAGTTTTGTTCGTGCTAATTTTCCCAATTGTTATGGTACAGGTACTTTTCCCAATAGGGGAGAAAAAAATCGCTGAATATTGTATTATTATCTTTCTGGAGGTCTGTAATTTATGCTGGCATTTTACTGCAGTAAATTAAGCAACTTAAGATGAAATAGCCTTAAAGATATTGTAAAATCAACATCTCTTATTTGGTGTTTACTTGTTTCCAAGAACTAGATGCTGTATTAAATTTGTATTTGACAGAATAATGATAAATACACTTTTAAGAGGCAAATAATTTGTATGTGCAAAGTAAACTTAAGATTTTATTGATCCCAAAGCTGCATGTTTAGAACAAAAGCATGCATATCATCCAAAGTTTACCTGATAAACCAGCATGTTAAATGAACGGTGTCTGTACCAATGTGAACAACCAATAATTTTTGTGTTAGTTGGTAATGCATCATTTTTGTTTGCCAATGTATTTGGGAATATGTCAAAATTTCAATGTTGTTTCTTGTTTTAGCTTACCTTAGCGCATGAGTGCAGTGTGCGTCTATCAATTTTTTACTTGTTAAACTGAATATGGGTCACATGTTTCAAATAACTGTCACCAGGTAAAACCTTAGGAAACCTTGTTACCTCTCAAGAGGCCAAATGTATGACTCAATCTTGACAAAACGTATCTTCACCCCAGGAAACCCGATACCTTGCGAGTCGTGTAATACCATAGGGGACTGTGGTGTGCAATTCGGCACGAACATAAATAGGGTAAGTAAATTGGAAAAATTAAATTTTTAAAAGTCCAATTTGAAACAACTGTGTATTAACATTGATAACAAAGGTATTGGCCGACATGTAGAAAAAATCCTGACAAATTTTCTTAAAAAATGAGCGAAATGTGGCTCCCTGAAGTAGAAGATCGGGCAAAACGGACCATGTTCAGGCATTTAGGGGAGAAAAAACTGCTTTAATTTGCAAGCCACTGCAATAATTAAAGGATTTATACAAACTTTCACATGTCTGCAATAACCTCTCAGCAGGGTTTCTCCAGAAAACTATTTATTGTGGAGAAATTTGCGTTTTTAATGACCATGTTGGGAAAACATGGATACCATCTGGTGAAGACCAGGAAACCATATGTGTGCAGTGACTTCATAATTCTTTTTTGTGACAAAAAACCTAATTTTCAGCCATTTTAATGCAATTTCTTTGCTTTGTAGTGGCCTGTAGTAAGCGTATGTGGGCACATATGCATACAAATGTACTTTTAATGCTTTTTAATACATTCAATGATATTATTTGGCTCTCATCCAACATCATTTCAGAAACTTGATTCCTTTGTCTAATATATAATGTGGTTATTCAATGTCCACTTTAGACATGTAAAGATGATAGTTTTATCTTAATAACTAACTCGTTTGCCAGTTTGTGCTAAAATTACATTGTATCACAATGCTAGTGTTGCCCCCCCCCCCCCCCCCCCCCCCCCCCCCCCCCCCCACAGGTCACACATTATTAAACCGCCACAAAGTCTGTTTCGGGGGCTATATAGGAATCAGTTTGTCCCGACCGTCCTTGTTCCAGTATGTTACGTCCGTCCCCGATTTTTTGTCCAGTTTGTGCGCCCGATTTATTTTCATGAAATACATTTTGAACAAATGAACATACAACCTTCAAACTTCATATGTTGATGAAACCTTATTAGCTTTATATATACACCCGCCGTCTTTTAGGTCACTAGGTCATAGGTCAAGGTCACTATGATCTCTTACAGAAAACTTTATCATAGACTGTATAATGGAAGTGCTTCCACCTACAGCCATTCATATATTGATGCACCTCTATGAGTTTTACAGGTCAAATCCAATGTCAGATTACAAGGTCAAATGTCAATGTCACTTCCACCTCTAATAGAAAACGTTAAACTAGTTGTTTGATAGACAATTCTTTCCAAGGACAGTCTGTGACGAATTTTATGTTACTTAAATACTCTTAACAGTAAAATCACAGAAAACTTATGGCAATCTAAACAAAATTAAGAGCAAGTTTAGCGACGTCATTTCAAATGAGTTTTCCTCATTATGACACTTGTCGAATAAGCACCAAAAGTCTCAGAACACGCCACATAAATATTATACAATTATAAACCCCATATACACTTATTAACACATCATTTTAATGTGCCTAACCAATTAATAAATGCGACAAAGCAGTCAAGTCTTTCTTTATATTTTCCAAAATAGTGTTGGTAAAAAGAAATAAAACTTCGAGACTGTTGAAAAGGCACTATTGATAATATATAAGGCATTAAAAGTACATCTGAATGCATATGTGCCCACATAAACTTACTGTATGCATCTACAAAGCAAAGAAATTGTAACAAAATGGCTGAAAAAGAATTATAAAGTCACTGCACACATAAGGTTTCCTGGTCTTCACCAGATGGTATCCATGTTTTCCCAACATGGTCATTAAAAACGCAAATTTCTCCACAATAAATAGTTTCCTGGAGAAACCCTGCTGAGAGGTTACTGGCAGACATGTGAAAGTTTATATAAATCCTTTAATTATTGCAGTGGCTTGCAAATTAAAGCAGTTATTTCTCCCCTAAATGCCTGAACATGGTCCGTTTTGCCCGATCTTCTACTTCAGGGAGCCACATTTCGCTCATTTTTTAAGAAAATTTGTCAGGATTTTTTTCTACATGTCGGCCAATACCTTTGTTATCAATGTTAATACACAGTTGTTTCAAATTGGTACTTTTAAAAATTTAATTTTTCCAATTTACTTACCCTATTTATGTTCGTGCCGAAATGCACACCACAGTCCCCTATGGTATTACACGACTCGCAAGGTATCGGGTTTCCTGGGGTGTCTTTGTGGCAATATCTAAGCTGCATTTGAATCTGGGTTATATACGTCAAAAACTAGTCTTCTTCAATTGATGTCTGTGAACTCAGATGAGTGCTTAGGGGCTCTCATGGCCCTTTTGTTAACAACTTATAATGTATGCATATGAGTCGTGGTACAGGCTAATCAGGGACGACACTTTCCGCTTTCATGACATTTTTCGTTTAAATGAAGTCTCTTCTTAGCACAAATCCAATTTAGTTGGAAAGTGTTGTTCCTGATTAGCCTGTGCGGACTGCACAGGCTAATCTGGGATAACAATACACACATGCATTAAGCCCAGTTTTCTCAGAACGCGACTCGTATGTGCAAAGTATAGTGTTCAGCCTCTTATCAGCTCTGTTTCTTCTTTCCATGTATAGGAATTTTAGTATTTTATTTTTGTAATTCGCTAGTTTTTGTTGCTGTTTGCAATACAGTTCTCAATTTAATTTTAAAAAGACACGTGTCCACTCAGTCTCCTCGGTATAGTCATTTTTGGAAAGTTATTAAAAAAATGCTTGATTAATGACAAAGTTTCAGCCCAGAGATGCTGTGTTATTGCCAAAATTTGACATTTGAACTATTAAGTGTCACCTTGACTTTTGATGAACGGAGACAAATGTTACTTGGCAACATGTTTTCTTAAGTTATAAATGCTTGCTGTTTAAAATCCATTAATATATATAGCAAAGATATTAAGTAGACCAGAATTTTATAGCTGTTCTTGGCCTTAATAAGATCTTTGACCTCGACCTCTAAGAGTGACCTTGACCTTTGAGGTAGGAAACAGATGTTACATGCAACTTGGGGTCTTATGATGGTTGAGGTTTTACGCATTGTTATTTAAACATCCATCAATATACCTGGTATGTCTATTTTATGGCTGAGACGGTAATTTTCACACAGAATCACAGACAGACATATTGACAGTGTTACTAATTTAACATATACTATAATATAAACTAAGAACCATTGCCTCATATGTTAAAATCTTTATGATATTAAAATGTCAGTCTTTTGACATTTAAAAAAAACACTTAAGTCTTGATAATGTAACATGAAATAAAATTATCGTTTTGTATATTCAGGGCTCCCAGCCAACCTGGAAATCAGGGAAAACTTAATTGGAAAAAGACTTTCACTTTTTCCAGTCAGGGAAATGTCAGGGTATTTTGGAAAAGTTCTTGAAATCAGGGAAAAATCATTGTAAAATGTACTATTAGTAAATACCTACTTCTTTCTCTTTTTCTTTCTATGTTTATAGAGCAGCTGTGATTCCAGTTCAAGATGAGAGTGTCTAAAACAAGAAATAGGTCGAAATAATGATCCTGGAATTTTTATTTTCCATCAGGGAAAAGTCGGGGAAAAATCATCGAATTTTGTTCATACAAAAAGCTTGGAACCCTGATATTATTTTGATGATTGGACTCAAGGAACTTGTATTGACTGTAATAGACATGCAGAATGTGTTCTCTTACACATAGCTGTTATTGTTATTTTTGTATGTATAAGTTGCTGTAGCTATACAATCTTATTAATTTCAGGTAGAAAAGTTACTTGAAAGAAGGATAAATGCAGAATCTGGAGGAATAGAATATTTGGTTCGATGGCGAGGTTTCACATCCGAATGGGATACCTGGGAACCAAATGAAAACCTACACAGTTGTGCAAGTAAAATTAAGACCTTTGAGAAAAATAGAATGAAGAAAAGATTGGCCACAGAACACAAAGCTAAGAAGTTGATCCGAAAAAGTAAACTTGTTAAAGCAAAGAAAAATGTGAAAGCGAACAAAAATGTGTTGATAAAAAACAATAGTCCAACAACGCTGAAGTCATTAACCCCCAAACAAATGGTTGGAGGTGCAAGTTTAAGCCTAGAAGATGTGTTTATAGCGGTACTTGGGACTGCAAGCTCGGAGGGGCTTACACCAGAAAGCATGAAACAGGCTTCAGTACCTAACAGTTTACATAAACGGTCTTTAAAAGTTCAACACACCATGAGCGAACCAAAGAAGCTGAAGTTAAGTTCACCCAAAAGTAATAGTTCTGATACTCAAAATGAAAAATTGGAGACAATCTTAAGCAAAAAATTGGAAGTTTTAGTACAAAAATCTAGTCCAAAAACAAAGTCTTTTGGGTTAAGTTCAGGGAATAAAGTTGAGTCTAAACCTGCAATAAAAAGTGCATTTAGCGCCGTTGTTAAAGCTGATAAAAATGCCAAGCATAGTAAAACTGCAGGTATTGACAATGGGATTGAAACCACTGTCACCAATGAACTTGAAAAGAAAAAGGTCTGGCAACAGGTTGATGATGAAATTTCATTTTCTAGTGAAGATGACTTAAAACTGTCAGACTTAGCACACAAAACGGAACAACTAAAACCTGCAAAGGAATTGAAGAACAAATCAAGTGTGACTTTCAGCAAAGCACCTTTATCAGGGAAAGATCACAAGAAGTATATGAATAATTCCGTCAGTGAAGAATCACCTATAGCAATAAACCATCAAACATCAAGCACCAAGAAAACTGTTAAATCTCAAAAACAAGGGTTACCAAAGAAAACAAAAAAAGCACTTGAAGTTGCCGCCGAGTCGTCTGATGACGATAGTGACATTCTTTATTACCTTCCAGAAGAGTCAGGAAATTGTAGCCAAAATATAAATCAAAGCAAATCTTTGACAGAAAATGAGAAAAAAACTGAGCAAAATTTTAATTCAGATCATTGTGCAAATGTTAGGAAAGAAAAATCACAGGGATTTTCTAGTGGCAATGGTCGTAGTAAGTTAACTAGTCCAAAGAAGATGAAAATTCGCCTATTGGACTCTAAAATGCCTCCATTTAGTCCCGAAACAAAAGGTAAACAGTAAAAAGAAATTTTTCTGTAAATCTAATTAGTTAAGAAGTATTTATATGGAAGTTGTCTTACAGAAACAACATTAGGTATTGGTGACCTATTGTGTGAACTGGTCATCCATCTGATCTTATCTTGGCATTTTGTCATGTGTTTGATTTTACAGACTTTACCAGTAACCTCATAGGCATGTTTTTATGTCCCCCACTATAGTAGTGGGGGACATATTGTTTTTGCCCTGTCCGTTGGTCTGTTGGTTGGTTGGTTGGTTGGTTTGCGCCAACTTTAACATTTGCAATAACTTTTGCAATATTGAAGATAGGAACTTGATATTTGGCATGCATATGTATCTCATGGAGCTGCACATTTTGAGTGGTGAAAGGTCAAGGTCAAGGTCATCCTTCAAGGTCAAAGGTCAAATATATGGGTCAAAATCGCTCATTTTATGAATACTTTTGCAATATTGAAGATAGCAACTTGATATTTGGCATGCATGTGTATCTTATAGAGCTGCACATTTTGAGTGGTGAAAGGTCAAGGTCATCATTCAAGGTCAGAGGTCAAATATATGTGGCCAAAATCGCTAATTTTATAAATACTTTTGCAATATTGAAGATAGCAACTTGATATTTGGCATGCATGTGCATCTCATGGAGCTGCACATTTTGAGTGATGAAAGGTCAAGGTCAAGGTCATCCTTCAAGGTCAGAGGTCAAATATATGTGGCCCAAATCGCTTATTTTATGAATACTTTTGCAATATTGAAGATAGCAACTTGATATTTGGCATGCATGTGTATCTCATGGAGCTGCACATTTTGAGTGGTGAAAGGTCAAGGTCATCCTTCACAAGTTCAAGGTCATCCTTCATTGTCAAACATCATATAGGGGGACATTGTTTCCCCTTATAATCATGGTATTAAGTGTTATCAATCAACTTGTTCTCTAAAGAATGCCTTTAGTAATGTATAATGTTCCCATTCAAACCCTGAACAAAACACTTTGAGACTATTCTATATCGCAATACCAATAAGGATAATATCATCACAAAAAGGGAGACAATTGACATATTTTCATTTCATTAGCACATATGAAAATATTGACTCCCTGTTCTTTCATTAGAAAAAATCTCATACTTTGAACAACGAAATATGAAATAAATATAAAAATCCCCAATTGTGAGAAAGTTTTTCATTTTGCAAGTGAAAAAAAATCAACTTGCTAAAAAATGCAAGTGCCTTAATAGGTTAAATTCGGTCCCTGCATATAGTCATATATTGTCGCTGTCGTTCTCAAACTTCATAGCTACAAAATGCCAACTTTTCAGGAGAGAGAAAAAACGGCCCCTTTTTTTTTTAGGGAACCTCGTAGTTGCAAATAATTTTTTTTATAACGGTTTTGTCAAATTTGTCCAAACGAAACGACGTACCTTTACCGTAGGTTTCCACGTATAGCGCGCACCCGTGTATAGCGCGCAGGCTGTTTTTTAAATGCAAAAATGGAGAAAAAAAATATTTAAAGACAATAAAACCACCTAATCGGACTGAAAATGGCCGCCATTTTACTATTGCACAATCCAATAATCAGGGGCATTGGAAAGCTTAATTAAGCATTCAAAATAGGAAGCGTCATTATGATTAGGAGCATGGGTTGCATAGCCTTATACTTTTTTTTACAATTTTGTAATTTTCTAGCAAAAGATTAACAGTCCATGTGCATTTCGTGAAAACGTGAGAAAATAAGAATAGTGTACATTGTGTGATTTTTCCTCGGGGAAAGCATGGGCATTACCGGTAAATTTGAATGTGGCATGGGAGACGGGGATACAGTTGTTGAGGTACACCACTGTTCAACATTCAATATTTATACACACAAAATGCATTTGCATATCTTCACGTTCTCAAGTGTCAATTAGTGTCTCAAATGTCAATTAGCGTCTTAACAAGTCGTGGCACATATTACTCAATAACATCTGCCAATTACGAGGTGAAAAATGACCCCCTTTCACACCTACCGTACATGCAAAAAAGAATTCGTTCGCACCTACCCTTGCCTGCTCTCCGGAATGTCGACAACAATCCCCATCGGAATTCATCAATTAAGAAGTGTAAACACAAACAAAGAAATGTCCGCAAGTTTATTCAAACATATTTATTTTTTACCAAAACTTCTTCTACCGCATTCATATCTACCAGTTGTTTCGACAATGGCCCCTCAGTCTGTACGATTATAGGGTGGTAGTTTTCTGGAAAAAAACATGGCGGCTATTTTGATTATTTACGATTACACAACATATTTTTTACCAATCTAGCAGCCAGGATGGCGTTGTATCAATGTATAGCGCGCACCAGCTTTTTAATTTGAATTTTGGAGGTAAAACACTGCGCGCTATACGTGGAAACCTACGGGTAGGTGAAATGGCGTTGCTACGACTTTTCGCCAGGAAAAAAGCCAACAATCATTCTACAACATTTCGTCACGTCATGCGGCTTTTTCAAGGGCTCTGATTGGCGTAGAGCTACGAGATATAACACAAAACACGCACCAGACTTCATATTTTCGGAAAAGACGAACAAAATATTTTGAAAAGTTTGGAGCTACGAGGTTTGAGAACGACAGCGACGATATAATAGACACATTAATAATTTTGCTTTTTAAATTTTGAAATTTAGTAAGGTTAACAGAAAGTAAATAAATGTTACATACCGGTACATGTAGGTGCCTAAATAATGCTATAATCTTATGTTATATAACAAGTGCAAAAACTAATCAATATGCAACATTAAATATATTGTAAAACATGCGCTGCTCATTTATTAGGCCGACCCATCTCCCCTACGCCAGTGTATACAACGATGAAGCACACAGGTGACTCTGGGTCCCAGTCCTTAATTGCTCGACCCCAGTGGTTAATGCCGGGGGACGATGGTGTCACGCCCACTCATGACCAGCAGGCCTGCCTGCCCATCAGTCCAGCTTCCATGTCATACAAGGTCAGTAGAACTTCAGTTTACATTTTTGTCATTTAAGTATATGGTGCTGGTACTGATTTCTTCAAAGTAGGAACTGCCTCTGGGCTCACAATGACCTTTGTAAATCTTCAATAGGTTGCACATATGAATTTTTTGCAAATTTATTTCACTAAAAAATAAAATTTTCAAAATTGGCTAGTTTTAAGCAAAAATTTGTTAAAGAAACTTCATTTTTAAAGAGGATGAGATGCAGGTAATGTGATACTTTCAATTATTACAAAGTAAATTTACTGTACATTCATCTGCAGCCATGGTTTTAAGGAATGGTCAAAACACTTGTGTTGAGTTTTTAAGTGGGACTTTTTGTCCTGTTTTTGACCTTGTTTTTTTTTTTAGCTCACCTGAGCACATGCTCATGGTGAGCTATTGTGATCACCTTTTGTCCGTAGTGCGTTGTGTGTCGTCAACATTTACCTTGTTAACACTGTAGAGGCCACATTTATTGTCCAATCTTCATGAAACTTACTCAGAACATGTGTCCCAATAATAAAAATGGCTCCGGTTGATTGAAAAAGATGGCCGCCAGGGTGCGTGGCAGTTTTATATATAGCAAACCTTGTTAACACTCTAGAAGTCACATTTATTGTCCGATCTTCATGAAACTTTGTCAGAACATGTGTCCCAATAATATCTTGGATGAGTTCGAAAATGGTTCTGGTTGGTTGAAAAACATGGCCGCCAGGGGGCGTAGAAGTTTTCCTTATATGGCTATAGTAAAACCTTGTTAACACTCTAGAAGTCACATTTTTAGTCCAATCTTCATAAAACTTTGTCAGAACATGTGTGCCAATAATATCTTGGACGAGTTCGAAAATGGTTCCGGTTGGTTGAAAAACATGGCCGCCAGGGGGCGTGGCAGTTTTCCTTATATGGCTATAGTAAAACCTTGTTAACACTCTAGAAGTCACATTTTTAGTCCAATCTTCATGAAACTTGGTCAAAACATGTGTCCCAATAATATCTTGGACGAGTTCGAACATGGTTCCAGTTGAATCATAAACATGGCCGCCATGGGGCGGGGCAGTTTTCCTTATATGGCTTTACTGTATGGTAAAACCTTGTTAACACTCTAGAAGTCACATTTGTGGTCCAATGCTCATGAAACTTGGTCAGAATATTTGAAATAATTATATCTGGGCTAAGTTCAAAAATGGTTGAGATCAGTTAAAAAACATGGCCGCAAGGGGACGTGGCATTTTTCCTTAAATGGCTATTTACTACAAAACCTTGTTAACACTCAAGAAGTCACATTTATTATCCAATCTTTATGAAACTTGATCTGAACATTTGTTCTAACAATAGCTTGAGTGAGTTTGAAAATGGTTATGGTTTGTTGAAAAACATGGCCGCCAGGGGGGGGGGGGGGGGGCAGTTGTCCTTATATGGCTTTAGTGAAAACTTGTTGACTCTATATAAGCCACATTTATTGGCCAATCTTCATGAAACTTGGTCAGAACATTAGTCCCAATTAAATTTCGCCAGAGATTGAAGCTGGGTCATATGAGCTGAAAAACAAGGTCACAAGGTCAAATATAAAAAAAACATGTTAAAAGTCACTATTTTGGTCCAAAATAATCTTCATGAATAAGCTTGCATTTTTTTCAGAATAGTCTAGTTCCTTTGGCTTTGAGGTGAGCGCCTTAGGGCCTGATGGCCCTCTTGTTTATTAAAATGGCTTATACAGGAAAAAAATAAAGCCAGGAATAAGACTATAAGACTCTAACCAGGAAATAACAATAAATCAGGGATTAAAATACCTTATGAAAAACAGAAGCTATTTTCAACGGTCAAATGAAATTTTCAATGCTAAAAATACTGAAGGCTAGATATTTTGTTTCTTAATATTTGTTGATTGGTCTACATAAGTTTCATGGTAACATTTGAATTAACGGGATGCAAGGCAGATAATTTTGAAGGAGTCAAAAGTGACATAATTGCAAAATGCTTGATTCATAAAGCAGGATTCTGATTTCATGGAAATCTGTGATAAATTCCAGGTGCTGTTAGAGAACCTCCCTCAACAATTGCATCCAAAGAAAAACGGCAAGGGTGGCCGGTTAAGGGAGGCTAGCGATGCCGAGGACATCGAACGTCGAGTCAGTATCCGGACCAGTGAATGTGCCTTCAAATTCAAGGAGATCCTCATCAAGAAGTGCCAGAAGTACTCCCAGATATGGCTTCACACTCACACCAAAATGAGAAATGCCTTGAACCCATTGGTAATTTAACTCTATTGTCTTTGGCGTTTTATTATATCCCCTCTCACTAACACATGTCAATAATAATAACAAATCTAAATTATTTTGCAGTATTAGATTAATTTTTTATGGACTTTCATAAGAACTTGTAATAAATTTTTATAAAGAATGAAGTATTTTCTATGTGTGGATTGAGCAATATGAGCACAGCGTTTTTCTCACCGCATGTGGAATTGTATAGGAATGGGATCGAAAGATCGGGGGCATATTGTTTTTGGCCTGTCTGTCTGTCATTCATTCATTCATTCATTGTGTGTGACTCAAAACTTTATACTTGGTTAAAGTTTTGCAATAACTTTTGCATTATTGAAGATAGCAACTTGATATTTGGCATGCATGTGTATCTCAAGGAGGTGCACGTTTTGAGTGGTGAAAGGTCAAGGTCATCCTTCAAGGTCAAAGGTCAAATATATGGCTTCAAAGCGGCACAATAGGGGGCATTGTGTTTCTAAAAAACACATCTCTTGTTTGCTATTACATTTGTGGTGCCTGCAGGTGATGCAGGAGATCATGGCCGCCCTGAGTGCAGCCAAGTATGACGACAGCACTGTGGTCATGCTCAGTGGCCTTGGTAACGTGTTCTGCTCAGGGATCGACCTTCACTACCTCACCACGGGCGACAGGAAGGTTGCAGCCAAGGAGATGGCAGACTCTCTCAGGTAGAGACACCCTTTTGTGTGTAGTTAACTTATATGTTTATGTTTATATGGGATACTTAAAATTGTATTATTATGCCACCATTCGAAGATGAGGTGGTATATTGTTTTGCACATGTTGGTCGGTCCGTCCGAAGGTCCGTCCACCAGATGGTTTCCGAATGATAACTCAAGAACGCTTAGGCCTAGGATCATGAAACTTCATAGGTACATTGATCATGACTGGCAGATGACCCCTAATGATTTTTAGGTCACTAGGTCAAAGGTCAAGGTCACAGTAACTCGAAATAGTAAAATGGTTTCCGGATGATAACTCAAGAATGCTTAGGCCTAGGATCATGAAACTTCATAGGTACATTGATCATGACTTGCAGATGACCCCTGTAGATTTTCAGGTTACTAGGTCAGAGGTCAAGGTCACAGTGACTCGAAATAGTACAATGGTTTCCGGATAATAACTCAAGAATGCTTACGCCTAGGAACATGAAACTTCATAGGAACATTGATCATGACTTGCAGATGACCCCTATTGATTTTCAGGTCACTAGGTCAAAGGTCAAGGTCACAGTGACTCGAAATAGTAAAATGGTTTCCGGATGATAACTCAAGAATGCTTACGCCTAGGATCATGAAACTTCATAGGAACATTGATCATGACTTGCAGATGACCCCTATTGATTTTCAGGTCACTGGGTCAAAGGTCAAGGTAACAGTGACAAAAAACGTATTCACACAATGGCTGCCACTACAACTGACAGCCCATATGGGGTACATGCATGTTTTACAAACAGCCCTAGTTTTAGAGTTATGTTTAAGAATAATTCTTTTTTGAAATCTATCTTGACTTACCATGTAACTTCAAACCAATGCAAAAAATATTGTCTGCCTTGCTAGTTTATTTCAGAAGGAATACATTTGAACAGCTTTCAACAGATAATGAGATTGACTAAAATATTTCAAATGCAAAAATGGAACCAGTTTGAAGTTGTACACATTCTTCAGGGATTTAATCAGGATATTCATAACATTTCCTATTCAATTTTTTGTACGGGTTAAGTTCAATTGTCACTCACGGTTTAACCTTTCTTCTGCAGGGATTTAATCAGGAAATTCATCAGCTTTCCCAAGCTGATAGTTGCTGTGGTGACAGGGCCAGCTATAGGCCTGGGGTCTGCCATCCTGCCACTCTGTGATATCGTGTACGCCAGCGACAAGGCCTCCTTCTACATGCCGTACGCACAGCTGTCCCAAACGCCAGAGGGATGTGCCTCTTACACACTGCCCGACACAGTTGGGGCAGCTATGGTAGGTTAATTTAGTTTAAATCTATTTATTTTAGCCCGACTGCATCGAATGCCTAAGGCTAATATGAACGCTCACGAGTCCGTTTCCTGGGCCTAGAACCAGTACTCGGTGTCTTTAGGGGGAAATCTAAAGAATGCTTCCACAGTGGGGATCGAACCTGTGACCTCCCGGTCGCTTGGCGTACACCATATCCATTACACCACTGAGACCTGCACTTCATTTTTAATGGGCTCATTTGAAGAACTGTCTCCATCCATTGAATGACTACTCAGGATAGCCAAGCTTTTCAACATATATCTTTATTTATTAAGTCCCATTTTAATGCTCCCCAAAATTGGAGCACGAATTTTACGTTTCTGTGTCTGACCATAGGAAATAATGATCAAAATTCCATTAAACTTTATATGCAGTATCCCAACAGGGTAAACATGCGCGTATTTTCATGTCATTCCATGACTTTTCAGGTATTTAATGCTTCTTTGAATAATCTGTTTCAAGACTAGATCTTGAACATTAATGATCCAAATTTGATAATACTTTATATGCAGCATCACAATAAGGTGGACATTGTCAAGTAATTATACACCAATGATTGTTCAGAGAGTTATTGCCATTTCACTGACACTACAAGATTTTTTAATTTATCTTTCCGTGCAATTAATAATAATAAAACATTTTCCACTGAAGTTACATGTTTCTGAAAGATATCTAAGGAAATTAACATTCAAATTTGATGACATCATAATTATGCTGTATAGGATGGACATACCCATATGGTCAGGTCATAGCGCATCCATGATTTTCAAGGGAGTTATTGACATCTGATTAATACACATACTTTTTTATGCCCCCTTTCGAAGAAAAGGGGGTATATAGTTTTCGCACTGTCCGTCAGTCTGTCAGTAAGTCTGTCTGTTAGTCTGTCAGTCTGTCACATTTTTCATGTCCGCTCTCTAATTCAAATAGTTTTCATCCGATCTTTACAAAACTAGGTCAGAAGTTGTATCTAGACAATATCTAGGTCAAGTTTGAATATGGGTCATGCTGGGTCAAAAACTAGGTCACGGGGTCGAAAAAACAAATCCAAGGGAAGTAATAAGCTTTAAATGGACATAATTATCTGACCTGCCAAATTATATATTTTTGTTAAATAAATCAAAGCGGCGCAGTAGGCGGCATTGTGTTTCTGACAAACACATCGTGGTAAAAGGTCAAGGTCATCCTTCAAGGTCTAAAGTCAAAAATACAAATCCAAGGTAAGTAATAAGCTTTAAAGGGAGATTATTTTGTGTTGACAACAAAGCAGGTATTCCACTTTTCCAAGTCCATTTTTAACCAGGTTTTCCGAAGGAAAAAACTGGTTATTAGATTGGCGAATGCGGGCGGGCTGGCTGGCTGGCTGGCTGGCTGGCGGGCGGGCGGGCGGGCGGAACAAGCTTGTCCGGGCCATAACTATGTCGTTCATTGTCATATTTTAAAATCATTTGGCACATTTGTTCACCATCATTGGACGGTGTGTCGCGCGAAATAATTACGTCGATATCTCCAAGGTCAAGGTCACACTTTGAGTTCAAAGGTCAAAATTGGCAATAAATGATTTTGTCTGGGCCATAACTATGTCATTCAATGTGAGATTTTACAATTATTTGGCACATTTGTTCACCATCATGGGACGGTGTGTCGCACGAAAGAATCACGTCAATATCTCCAATGTCAAGGTCACCACAACTTAAAATAGATTTATTTTGAAACAAACTTACAAAGGGGGTTAATTTTGTTTGTTCATTTCAAAAGTTCAGTTTGAGTTGTCTCCCTTAATCAGATTTTTTTTCACAATGAAAACCTGGTTTTGTGACAATTTTGTCCCTTGTTTCCCATTGTCTTTGACTTTGCGGGTTTTACCATATGCTGCAGTGTTTACCAACTGGCAATCAATGTTACTGCACTCTACGTACAGATCTTTTTCTTTTTTGCTACTTCTTTTTGAATCGTTAACCGTCTTTTTGGTTATGATTCACGATTGTTGTTTTTTATATTGTCGCAAAAATATATTACTTTCGGATATTTTTTTTACACAATGTAAAAGAAAAATCTTTTTTGACGTCGTAATATATTGTAATAATATTACATATTATATGCATATCATCGATACAATCTATTATTGAATTATATAAGACATGTTTTTATTTAAGCTTTATACTTTGTAAATAATAAACCGAACAAAACGGACATGTCACGACTTCAGTTACGATATTTACCGACATTAGCCAACGTAAACCGATCTTACAAAAGAACGCGGGAAATGATTACAGTTGTACTACCTTAAGTTCAATGACTGCTTGGTGAATAAAATTAAATTGCCTTTTTTTTGCCCCTGGCAGGTTGTGATATATAGTGAATACTATGTTATTGTGATTGTGTACTTAAATTTATCCGACGCGTGAAGAAAGGTTTACATGGCGAGGCTTGCTGAGCCTTGTAAGCCTTTCTGAGACGAGTGGGATAAATTTAAGTAGGTCACACTTACAAAGTATTCTATTTATCCTACAGTATTTTTTTGTTTAATTTATTCCTGATGCAATCAAAATAGTAGTCTTAAATTGATATAATAAAAGCAAAAGTACAAAATTAACTGAATCTATCAATGCGTAGTAATATTAATTTTGATCTTTCCCGTTTACCGAACTCGAAAGAGTCCTTAAGAATTCCACGCAAAGAAGAGTTACAAGACAAAATATCGCTATACGCCTCGATTAAAATTTAATAAGTGTACCAAATGTTACACACTCAAGTAGAACACAGACGGTTTCGTTCAAAGTACAGTTCTTTTTTCACCACTGTAAAATACCAAAAACAAAAATGGCTGCCATTTTGAAATTTACAAAATATGTTGACACCAACGTGAAGCATGATTCAGCATTTATTCCTTGCAGATATTGTTAACTTGAGTCTATTAACAACTTTTTTTTAACACACTTTTTACTTACTGCACAGAAAAAATAAAACATCTACTGGTTATTGTTCTACTCACCGAAGTTGTGTAATAACCATGTTTATGTTTGAAAAGTTTAATTTGCTTCCATGACCAGTTAAAATTCTGGACACATTTCTTCATCGCCATCCATCTTTTCCATTTTAAAGCATTGGATGCTAGCAGGCTATTCTTTGTGGATAGACATTCTTCGATCAACTGACAAAGAAACGACGTAATCATCAAAGAAATTACCCTTTTAATTCAACATTGATTTCCTTTCGAAAAGTTAAAGAACAATTCACTGACACTTTTAAGCTCACCTGAGCACAACGTGCTCATGGTGAGCTTTTGTGATCGCTTTTTGTCCGTTGTGCGTTGTGCAGCGTCAACATTTGCCTTATTAACTCTCTAGAGGCCACATTTATTGTCCAATCTTCATGAAATTTGGTCAGAAGATTGGTGTCAATGATATCTTCGATGAGTTCGAAAATGGTTATGTTTGCTTGAAAAACATGGCTGCCAAGGGGCAGGGCATTTTTCCTTAAATGGCTATATACGGCTATAGTAAAATCTTGTTAACACTCTAGAGGCCACATTTATAGTCTGATCTTCATAAAACTTGGTCAGAAGATTCATCCCAATAATATCTTGGATGAGTTCGAAAATGATGCCGGTTGGTTGAAAAACATGGCCGCCAGGGGGCGGGGCATTTTTCCTTATATGGCTATAGTAAAACCTTGTTAACTCTCTAGAGGCCACATTTATTTTCCAATCTTCATGAAACTTGCTCAGAAGATTGGTCCCACTGATATCTTGGATGAGTTCAAAAATGGTAACCTTTGCTTGAAAGACATGGCTGCCAAGGGGCGGGGCATTTTTCCTTATATGGCTATATTTGGCTATAGTAAAATCTTGTTAACACTCTAGAGGCCACATTTATTGTCCAATCTTCATGAAACTTAGTCAGAAGATTCATCCCAATTATATCTTGGATGAGTTCGAAAATGATGCCGGTTGGTTTAAATACATGGCCGCCAGGGGCGGGGCATTTTTCCTTATATGGCTATATATAGTAAAACCTTGTTAACACTCTAGAGGCCACATTTATTGTCAAATCTTGATGAAATATGGTCAGAAGATTTGTCTTAATGACATCTTGGATGAGTTTGAAAATGGTTACGTTTGCTTGAAAAACATGGCCGCCAAGGGGCGGGGCATTTTTCCTTATATGGCTTTATAAGGCTATAGTAAAATCTTATTAACACTCTAGAGGCCACATTTATAGTCAGATCTTCATAAAACTTGGTCAGAAGATTCATCCCAATAATATATTGGACAAGTTTAAAAATGATGCCTGTTGGTTGAAAAACATGGCCATCACGGGGCGGGCTATTTTCCTAATATGGCTATAGTCAAACCTTGTTAACACTCTAGAGGTCACATTTATTTTCCGATCATCATGAAACTTGGTCAGAAGATTTGTCCCAATGATTTCTTGGATGAGTTCAAAAATGGGTTTGGTTGCTTAAAAAAATGGCCACCAGGGGCGGGGCATTTTTCCTTATATGGCTATAGTAAAACCTTGTTAACACTCTAGAGCAGGGATCATATTTTCCGGCAACATCAATCAGTCTTGATTTAACTGGGGAAAATGTGTCCGAAACTTTATATCCGAAATCATGACAAATATTTTAAAATATATACAATTGATTTTGCCATTCATGAAGGTGGTATATGAAAAGTACAAGTTAAATTCCCTTAGGCATTTTTTTAAACGGTAAATACGAGTTTTCTCATTTGGTTTTATCATTTGCTATTTCATTGTTGCTTCGTGCACGGACTCTAGATGAGTCAATATACGCTCCGTGTTTCGTGTGCTGTTTTATCTGACTTTTTTCATCGTTGTCAATATTATTAATCTGTGTGGTTTGATACCACGCATCTAAACTTCCGCTCGTGGTTATTCAACAACTAACAATAAAGTACACAAATTATTTCGATTCTAACACGATTTTTACTAAAGCTTTATACAATGTATATTATTTTTCTTCTGTAAAGTTTAGACCATAAAATAACTTTTGGCTGTTCTGTCGATCAGATCCGCGACTTTCATTCATTTATTGCCAGATTATTACGCTGGTGGAAAATGTATCGGCATGATTTGTTTAGTTACAGTGCGTGCTTTCAGTGTATAAGGTCCGCCCACAATTATTGCAGAATATCCGATTTTCTTCTTTGTTTATATGAAAGTTTACTGTTTCATGCATGAAATGCACAATTTCCACGAGGATAACATCAAGATTTCCATCTCTGAAGTAACTGTCTCAACGATTTTATCGTGGACGAGTAGACATTACGGACCGATTAATTGGTGTGCTGGGTATAAGCCATTGAAAATATGGATTGATATTGACACCGGTTATTCACGCATGACTAATACACAACCGCGCGAATCTTCGCTGCTTGGGGTCATACTAGTCGGCTGACATGCAATTAACTGGTCCTGAGCCGTTTAGAGACTGCAGCGAATGGTATATCACACCTAATCGAAATAAGAATGTAAATAGGGGGTGTTAGCATGTTCACTGTGTAATCGATTTCATGACATGAGAATTTTAGCAAACAGAATAGGACCGACTGTTTGGGATTTTCAATCGGTCTTTCATGACCCCAATCGGTCTAGGACCGACAAAACCGAAAAAAAATATGATCCCTGCTATGGAGGCCACATTTATTGTCCAATCTTTATGAAATTTGGTCAGAAGATTGGTCTCAATGATATTTTGGATGAGTTCGAAAATAATTATGTTTGCTTGAAAAAAATGGCTTCCAAGGGGCGGGGCATTTTTCCTTATATGGCTATAGTAAAATCTTGTTAACACTCTAGAGGCCACGTTAACTGTTCAATCTTCATGAAACTTGGTCAGAAGATTCATCCCGATATAATCTTGGAAGAGTTAAAAAATGATGCCGGTTGGTTGAAAAACATGGCTGCCAGGGGGCGGGGCATTTTTCCATATATGGCTATAGTAAAACCTTGTTTACACTCTAGAGGCCACATTTATTTTCTGATCTTCGTGAAACTTGGTCAGAAGATTTGTCTTAATAATATCTTGTTATCTGAGGTGAGCGACTTCAGGCCTTTCAGGCCCTCTTGTCTTAAATTTAATCCATCAATTTTTCAACAAAACATCGCATTATCAAGTACATTCGACATTTTATGAAATTGAAAATGCAGTCTCGCCAGTTTCATTCCAGTTTTATTTCCCAACACTTTTATTCACATTCATAATATTATAATAATCCATCGTAAACACACACACTCGTTAACTCGTTAAACGAGTGCGTCCGCAATGACCTGAATGACGCAATCAAGTGATTTTGTCAGCTGTGTCGTAAAATATGGTCTTGTGAATTCAAATAGTTACGCAATCGTGTGAGCACTTTAGCCTCTTGGTTAGAGTGTCAGGCTACCACGCGAAAGACCCTAGTTCTATCCCCCATTGGATCCATTTTTTTTTCTTTTTCAAGTTATATCATCTACAAGTCTTAACTGCATTTGACATTTAACCAGGGGTGAAAGGCCAAGAAAAGTAGTCCCTATGTACATGTTCTAAAAAAAGCTGTGGGATAAAGTGGGATAGACCTTATCTTTTCTTTATGTTCTATAAAATCATTTAGCTGTAGGATAAAGCAGTCTGTCTGTCCATCCGTCCGTCTGTCTGACTGTCCGTCAGGAATTCTGTTTTCCAGACTTTTTTTTCAGAAACACTTTTTGATATCTACCTAATTTTGGCACCCGCTATGCGTTGCTCTTGTTTGTATGTATGTCTACCTACATGACTTGCAGATGAAGTGTGAGTTTTGCTCCTGTCAATTGATTTTTGGCTAAGTTACGGGCTTGGACTTCGACATTTTGCATTTTCCAGGGGTCATTTATGAAACGCTTTCAGATATTTACCTGATTTGTGGTATGTGAGTCTACATGACTTAAGGATGAAGTGTAAGTGTCGTTCTGGACCTTTGTTTTTTGGCGAAGTTATGGGCCTTGGACTTATACATGTTCTCTTTAATTATCTTTTTCCAGAGTTTTTAACAAAACCCTTTCAGATATTTACCTGATTTTTGGTTTATCACTGCCTACATGACTTACAGATGAAGTTTAAGTGTTCGTTTGGGTCCATTGATTTTAGGCGAAGTTATTGGCCATTAAATTTTCTTTAAAAGAACAATTAAAGATTTTTATCCAAAACGCTTTCACATATTGTCCAAGGCCTGTAATTTTGTCAAATATCAATTGACTTTTGCATTGTCATGTTTTTTTTTATTGAATGTAGTTGCCGTTTGACATCAAAGTGCAGTAAGGGACATTGTGTTTCACAAACACAGGTCTTGTTTAAAAAGGAATAATAAAACATACATGCGCATTTAATGTGATGTTATTTAACTACTTATGCAAATTCAGAGTAATCCAAACTATTCCAGTAACAAATATACTGAAAGCCAAGGATGAGCATACAATTTCTAGCACACAGTCCTAACAAATTTGCTAACTTGCCTTGTGTTACTCTAGGCCAATGAGCTACTGATTGGTGGATGGAAGATTACAGCTATACATTGTGCTAACTTCCCTTCTGTTACTCTAGGCCAATGAGCTACTGATTGGTGGACGGAAGATTACAGCTATACATTGTGCTAACTTCCCTTCTGTTACTCTAGGCCAATGAGCTACTGATTGATGGACGGAAGATTACAGCTATACATTGTGCTAACTTCCCTTCTGTTACTCTAGGCCAATGAGCTAATGATTGGTGGACGGAAGATTACAGCTATACATTGTGCTAACTTCCCTTCTGTTACTCTAGGCCAATGAGCTACTGATTGGTGGACGGAAGATTACAGATATACATTGTGTTAACTTCCCTTCTGTTACTCTAGGCCAATGAGCTACTGATTGGTGGAAGGAAGATTGCAGCTATACATTGTGCTAACTTCCCTTCTGTTACTCTAGGCCAATGAGCTACTGATTGGTGGAAGGAAGATTGCAGCTATACATTGTGCAATCTTTTTCCCTTCTGTTGCTCTAGGCCAATGAGCTACTGATTGGTGGAAGGAAGATTACAGCTATACATTGTGCTAACTTCTCTTCTGTTACTCTAGGCCAATGAGCTACTGATTGATGGAAGGAAGATTACAGCTATACATTGTGCTAACTTCCCTTCTGTTACTCTAGGCCAATAAGCTACTGATTGGAGGAAGGAAGATTACAGCTATACATTGTGCTAACATCCCTTCTGTTACTCTAGGCCAATGAGCTACTGATTGGTGGAGGGAAGATTGCAGCTATACATTGTTCTAACTTCCCTTCTGTTACTCTAGGCCAATGAGCTACTGATTGGTGGAGGGAAGATTACAGATATACATTGTGCTAACTTCCCTTCTGTTACTCTAGGCCAATGAGCTACTGATTGGTGGAAGGAAGATTACAGCTATACATTGTGCTAACTTCCCTTCTGTTACTCTAGGCCAATGAGCTACTGATTGGTGGACGGAAGATTACAGCTGTACATTGTGCTAACTTCCCTTCTGTTACTCTAGGCCAATGAGCTACTGATTGGTGGACGGAAGATTACAGCTATACATTGTGCTAACTTCCCTTCTGTTACTCTAGGCCAATGAGCTACTGATTGGTGGACGGAAGATTATAGCTATACATTGTGCTAACTTCCCTTCTGTTACTCTAGGCCAATGAGCTACTGATTGGTGGACGGAAGATTACAGCTATACATTGTGCTAACTTCCCTTCTGTTACTCTAGGCCAATGAGCTACTGATTGGTGGACGGAAGATTACAGCTATACATTGTGCTTACTTCCCTTCTGTTACTCTAGGCCAATGAGCTACTGATTGGTGGACGGAATATTACAGCTATACATTGTGCTAAAATCCCTTCTTTTGCTCTAGGCCAATGAGCTACTGATTGATGGACGGAAGATTACAGCTATACATTGTGCTAACTTCCCTTCTGTTACTCTAGGCCAATGAGCTACTGATTGGTGGAAGGAAGATTACAGCTATACATTGTGCTAACTTCTCTTCTGTTACTCTAGGCCAATGAGCTACTGATTGGTGGAAGGAAGATTACAGCTATACATTGTGCTAACTTCCCTTCTGTTACTCTAGGCCAATGAGCTACTGATTGGTGGAAGGAAGATTACAGCTATACATTGTGCTAACTTTCCTTCTGTTACTCTAGGCCAATGAGCTACTGATTGGTGGAAGGAAGATTACAGCTATACATTGTGCTAACTTCCCTTCTGTTACTCTAGGCCAATGAGTTACTGATTGGTGGACGGAAGATTACAGCTAAACATTGTGCTAACTTCCCTTCTGTTACTCTAGGCCAATGAGCTACTGATTGGTGGACGGAAGATTACAGCTATACATTGTGCTAACTTCCCTTCTGTTACTCTAGGCCAATGAGCTACTGATTGGTGGACGGAAGATTACAGCTATACATTGTGCTAACTTCACTTCTGTTACTCTAGGCCAATGAGCTACTGATTGGTGGACGGAAGATTACAGCTATACATTGTGCTAACTTCCCTTCTGTTACTCTAGGCCAATGAGCTACTGATTGGTGGACGGAAGATTACAGCTATACATTGTGCTAACTTCCCTTCTGTTACTCTAGGCCAATGAGCTACTGATTGGTGGACGGAAGATTACAGCTATACATTGTGCTAACTTCACTTCTGTTACTCTAGGCCAATGAGCTACTGATTGGTGGACGGAAGATTACAGCTATACATTGTGCTAACTTCCCTTCTGTTACTCTAGGCCAATGAGCTACTGATTGGTGGACGGAAGATTACAGCTATACATTGTGCTAACTTCCCTTCTGTTACTCTAGGCCAATGAGCTACTGATTGGTGGTAGGAAGATTACAGCTATACATTGTGCTAACTTCCCTTCTGTTACTCTAGGCCAATGAGCTACTGACTGGTGGACGGAAGATTACAGCTATACATTGTGCTAACTTTCCTTCTGTTACTCTAGGCCAATGAGCTACTGATTGGAGGACGGAAGATTACAGCTATCGAGGCCTGCCAGCTAGGCCTGGTGTCCCAGGTGTATTGGCCTACCAGCATGATGCAGGAGGTCATACCCAGAATTCAACACATGGCACTGCTCTCAGGGAAGGTGCGTATACAAAACGTGATACTTTATCTGCAAGAAATCAAGATACACATTTAGGTATACAGGCTGGTTTGTATGATTTACAAATTGATCTTGCTCTGTGGAAAGGGGGTTTGATTCAAAGTGTCGTCCCAGATAAGGTTGTGCAGTCCACAGAGGCTATCAGGCACGACACTTTCCGCTTTTATGATATTTGTATGCCCCCGAATCAAAGCCCTTGTTACCACTCTGGAGGCCACATAATGACTCAATCTTGATAAAACATGATCAGAATGGTTTTCTTGACAATATTTTGGCCTTGTTGTCCCCTACCTGTGAAACCGGAAGGGACTTATGGTTTGGGCTCTGTGTGTCATTCGGTCAGTCAGTCAGTCTGTCCGTCACACTTTTCTGGATCCTGCTATAACTTTAAAAGTTCTTAATATTTTTTCATGAAACTTGAAACATGGTTAGATGGCAATATGGAGATTATACACGTCATTTCATTTTGTTCCTACGTCGAAAATTCTGGTTGCTATGGCAACAAATACATAAAAAAATAATCTGACACTGGTGGAGTTTCACCAGTAGGTGACCATATTGCTTGACAATAGTCTTGTTTAAATCTGGCTCATGTTCTTTCAAACTAACTTGGTCACCAAGTATAATAGTTTAAAAACTAGAGGTATGACTAGATGTTGATGAAAATTCTTCAGAATGTTCATCTTGACAATATCAAGGCCTGGTTTGATTCTGGTAACATACATGTACATACACAAACTAGGTCACCATGTCAAATCTTAGAAAAATTGTTTTACCACTTTAAAAACCATATGTTTATGCCTACTCAAGAAATCATGTTTATGACTCAATCTCGATGAAACTTGGTCAAAATGTTTATCTTTACAATATCAATTAGATGTTTGGTTCATGTAAGGCCATTAACAAGATCACCAGGTCAACGTCTATCAATTGATGTACCATTATTTCCCATGAGTTCTTTACGGCCATCATGGTCCTCTTTTTTAATGTATTTTTGAGGCATTTAGTTTTTACCGCTGTCTATGAGTTTATGGTGTGTCTGCATCAAGCAAACGTCTTGCATGTAACCTGAAATAAAAAGTGGAGGCATTTGTGTCCTGTGTTATATGCACATGTGTTTGTTTTAGGTGCTGGAAACCACAAAGCTCCTGGTGCGCTCCAGAGTGAGGACCAAATTGGACCTTGCGAATGATCATGAGTGTAACCTACTGGCAGAGAGGTGGCACTCCACTGAATGCCAGAAAGCCATAGAGATGTTTTTGTCTAATGATAAAAACTATGTTCTTTGATGAATAATTGATCTCACTGTAAACTTTAATATAAAGTAGAGAAAGACATTAAAATTTGCAGCAATGAATTGTATTCTGTTTTTAAACATTTAAGTTGTGTTCTGAGAAAACTGGGCTAAATGCATGTCCGTAAAGTGTTGTCCTAGATTAGCCTGTGCAGTTCGCACAGGCTAATCAGGGACAACACTTTCTGATCTTATGGTATTTTTAGTTTCTAGGAAATCCCTCGTTACTGAAAATCAAGTTTAGGCGGAAAGTGTTGTCCCTGATTAACCTGTGCGGACTGCAACGCACATGCATTAAGCCCAGTTTTCTCAGAACAAGGCTAATTAAATTATTTATATATTTATTTGCAATTATCTATGTAGGAACATATTTTTATCTAGATGAATTGAAATTTCAGAATTTAACATATAATTATGATTATATGAAATTTGAATGAGTGCAATTTTATTTAAAAATTGTACATACATGATCTTAGTCTTGAGTAATGTTATTGACTGGAAATAGCTAAAACACTATTTGCGCTTCATTATCGTGTGAGTTTTCCCATCTTTGTTATTGATTATTTCAACTTGTTTACAAAGGAATGTGTGTACCGGTACACATGATCTCACGTGCATAACACTTGCACAATAATATGTAGCATGGTATTTATGCATTATTTATAATACCTTTCTCTTAGCAAATAGATTTGTTCTTATCCATATGTTTATTTACTGGGTGAGTTGTAATGTATAATGTATTGTTGTTAGCGAATTTTATGTGCATGGAACAGACTTTAATTGTATGTACTTAAAAATGTTCTTATTCTGACAAGTTCAGCTATTAATTTTCATGACTGACACAGACTTGCACTGTCTGGTTAATTTAATATTGAATTTCTTTAAGTGATGTCACTCTTGGGTCACTGATTTCAATATATCATGATATCACAAGTCTGTTACAAACCAGGTATTTATATAAAAATTAATGCTTTCTTATTGCTTGTGCATAATATTTTATTGATTTTCAGTATTTTTTTAGAAATCTATACACAATTTTAATTTTTCAATTTTTAGTAAATTTATTAATTTCTTCACATAAAAGTAAATCTCAGTTTATTGTTGTTGCACTCGGAATGCCAGACAAAATTCTAATAAATGTAATGTGAATGTTTGATCTAATGTATTTATTTATTTTAAGTGGTTTGTATATTAATATTTTGCCTGGGCCTGTATTCACCAACTCAAGACTCAAGAATATAGAGGAGACTTAGACCCAAGACAAATCTCAGGGTTTGCATTTTTTTGGGCTACCACTGGTGTATTTGTCATGAACAAGTGTTCCAAATGAAGAATTCAGTTTTTAAAGGTGGTCAATGCAAAGTCTTACTCAAATTAAAATCAATTCTTAAATATTCCAATTTAAATAATATTCTTTTTTCTTAGACTGAGGAGGAAGAATTGTGTGGTGAAAATGGGCCTAGTTTTGTAGTACTGCTGTGTAGTACATGTATGTTCCAATTAATTGACGAAATGAAATAACAATAGTTAACTACAAAACAATTGGTGTTAATATAAAAAGTAAATAAGACTTATTAATTTCTGAATATAAATTAATAATATTTATTTTCGCGGAAACGAATGTTGTTTGCTGGTTTCTATAGATACGATTACGGATGTAACGTTATGTACGGAATGCTTCGGTAGAGTTCGTTAAAACAATGAAATTACGCATTTCCGTACCACGTGATATTACGTCATTCCGCCTTTTGCAAACTGCCTGTGCTTTTGTTCGGATCGTCAACAAACTTTATTTAAATTAAATCTCGAATCATCTGAAATAATGCCGCGTGGAACAAAGCGGAAATTACCGGAAAATGTGGAAGAGGTTGGAGAGGACGATACCCGGCTCTTACAACCGGACCCAGGTAGAGGCTTTATTGATTTTGAGAAGATAATAGATCTAAGGGCATCTAAAATCGTTCCTCCTATTAATACACGTACAGTTGAGGGGTGCGGTGTTAGCGGGGAATCAACTCTTAAGTTTCCCGGTAATCGAAAATACAATAAAAGTTCAATCTCTTGCTTCGGCTATTAATCAGGGTCAAAACATGATATAGTTGTCAGGAATTAACGCGCTTATCAAACGATGACTTGGCTGCGCACGTGCCAGCCGCATTGAAACAACAAATTTCTAGAGGCGAATATGTCCATTTGGCTGTTAAAAGGTGCCTTCGAATTATCCGCTTTTTGTAACGGTAGTGTTTTGCAACTTTCGGCAGAGGGCACTCTTGAACAGCGCCCTAAGGAGTGTAGGGATAAAATTCATAACATCGAACGGTGGTCGGACGCTTTCTTGATTTATGCGTCACTCTACCATAGCACGCGACGCGATAAAGTGCTGGAGATTTTGCATTAACTTTCCCTGTAATGACCTACTTAATCTCGCACCATCGCCGGTGAATAGCAAAATATTACGTGAATATTTAACATCGTATAATTCTACAGATCGAAATGACCTTTTAAATGTTTTTTACAAATGGGTTTTCAATGCATTATAACGGACCCAGAGCCAGTAGATTTAGTAAAAAATTAAAGCTTGCAATCGCAAATGCTGACATAATTCAAGATAAGATAAATAAGGAGATTTTGGCGGGGAGGTTGGCTGGGCCTTTCAGCGAACAACCTTTTTCTAATTTCATGGTTTCCCCAGTTGGCTTGGTGCCAAGAAAGACACCATGTGAATTTAGGATGATTCATCACCTTTCTTTTCCAGAGGGTAACTCGGTTAATGACTTCATTGATAAAAAATACTCATCCGCTCAGTACACAAATTTCGATGAGGCGGTTCACATGGTTCAAGATTTAGGGCAACACTGTAAACTTTTCAAAATGGATCTTAAGATTGCATCTCGCCTACTGCCAGTTCGGCGAGAAGATTTCGAAATACTGGGCATACAGTTTAATGGTATGTTTTATGTGGAAAAAGCATTACCATTCGGAGCTTCAGTCAGTTGCAAAACATTTGAACAGTTTTTCCTCATTCCTTGAATTCTGCGTTAGGAGTAAAATGTCATCGGGCAAGCTTATACACTATTTAGACGATTTTCTGGGTGGCGATAAATCTGAGCTAGGTTACCGCAAGGTGATGGATTCGTTTATCAATTGCATGCACGAGCTAAACGTGCCGTTAGTACGGAGAAAACAGAAGGGCCCACGGAAATAATCGTGTTCTTAGGCTTAGAATAAGATTCGGCGGAACTAGTAGTCCGCATTCTTAAATAAAAATCGTTGAGTTACGGGAATGAATTCACACCATCGTGCAGAAACAAAAAAAAAATAAAAATAAAAAATAACCTAAAACAAGCAATCGTTAATAAGGTCTCTTAACTTCGTGTGCAGGGCAATCCCAGTCGGCCGCCCGTTTTGATTAATTAACACCACCTGTGACATAACAAAAGCATTCCACCGCATACGTATAAACACGTGCTGTTAGGCAAGACCTCGAAATGTGGTTGACATTTTTGCGCGATTACAACGGCGTGTCGTTTTTCCATGACCGATACTGGATATTCAATGTTGACACTGATTGTTTACAGATAGTGCTGGCGGGTCTGGTTTGGGTTTTTGGGATTTATTTTAAAGGTCACTGGTGTAACGCTCGTTGGCCTAATTTATGGCGACAAAAGGGCGTAACTAGTGACATAACTTTTCTCGAATTATTTCCAATTGTAGTTGCACTGTTTCTCTGGGCGAGGATTTAAAAAATATTATCTTCAACAATTTTCGATCTGCATATAGTCTAAACAACAATTGGCCCGCGGATCAACAACATGTTGTTCTCTTTGTAGCCTATTGTTTTGAAAAGGGTCTATCACCTAAATCTATCAGGAGCTACATTTCTGGATTGAGTTATATTCATAAATACATGGGCTAGTACGATATAAGTAACATTTTTTAGTAGTGAAGAAAATGCTTGAGGACTGTTCTCGCTCGCGACAAACGGTTGATACGCGGGCACCAATCACTCGCAAGGTCTTGACGGTTATTATCTCGCAATTAGCAAAGGTGTGTTATAATGACTTCGAGCGCTCACTATTCAATGCTATGTTTACTCTGGCCTATTTCGGTCCGTTCCGAGTCAGTGAATTGGTAGCAACAGCAACATACAGTTATCAGTTGCAAATAGCCCACGTTAGGGTCACGGGGGATAAACACGCCATAATGGTCACACTCAGGAAACATAAAACAAATCAGCGCGGTATTCCGGTCACAATTAGGATCCCATACGAGCCGGAGTATGCGTTGTGTCCAGTTCGGTCGTTTACAGACTACCTCGCAGTACGACCCCATAAAGTCGGTCCATAACCTTAGCGACTATGAATCCACACATTGGCTTGAATGGACTCTGGATTTCAGGCGTAGTATATCAACCTAATTTAAAAGTTAGGCTTTAAAAATAGTAGCAATGCAGCAGGGAAAAAACTTGTATAGCGCTTATTGGTATAAAATGTCCGAGATGTATTAAATGTCCGAGTTATGTCCGAGTTAAAAAGTGTGTAATGGTCAAGTGACCATTGGTAGTACATGTCCGTGGTATTAAATGTCCGAGTTAAAAATTGTGTAATGGTCAAGTGACCACTGGTATTTAATGTCCGAGTTAAAAAGTGCGTAATGATCAAGTGACCATTGGTAAAGTGTGTAATGGTCAAGTGACCATTGGTACTAAATGTCCGAGTTAAAAAGTGTGTAATGGTCAAGTGACCATTGGTATAAAAAGTGGTATGATTTCAAGTGTAGCGATCAAGTAAAAGTGTGATAAGTAAAGGTGTGATCGCAGATCAATCGCTGGGGTCGGCTGCGCGCTGAAAAGTTTACCAAGCACGAAATAGTGCGCTTATTGGTATTAAATGTCCGAGATATATTTAATGTCCGAGTTATGTCCGAGTTAAAAAGTGTGTAATGGTCAAGTGACCATTGGTATTAAATGTCCGTGTTATTAAATGTCCGAGTTAAAAATTGTGTAATGGTAAAGTTACCATTGGTATTTAATGTCCGAGTTCAAAAGTGTGTAATGGTCAAGTGACCATTGGTAAAGCGTGTAATTGTCAAGTGACCATTGGTACTAAATGTCCGAGTTAACAAGTGTGTATTGGTCAAGTGACCATTGGTATAAAAAGTGGTATGAGCGCAAGTGTAGCGCTCAAGTAAAAGTGTGATAAGTAAAAGTGTGATCGCACATCAATCGCTGGGGTCGGCCGCGCGCGAAAAAGTTTACCAAGCACGAAATAGTGTTGGGGCCGATCGATTCCGCGACGCCAGGGTTTTTTCGGAGCGATGGTGTGCATCTGTCGGATGTTAGCCTCGAATCGTATTTGGATTGCATTCGCGACGTCATCTTAAAGTTCTGTTAAAGGGCTAATCCAGAATTTGTGGGGGATAAATTTGTGAAATTTATTGTGGCGGAAAATTCTGTTTGCCGGGGGTCGGATGGGCATGCGCATTTATACATTTATCTGAATGGACTCTGTGACTACTTGCGTAGTTTATCATCCTTGTCCTTTCGGGTAATTCCAAGTTTACATTTATCTGAATGGACTCTGTGACTACTTGCGTAGTTTATCATCCTTGTCCTTTCGGGTAATTCCAAGTTATTAAAGTTTAAGCTGCTTGAACAGAATAAAAAATAGTAGCAATACCGTAGGGTAAAAAACGTTTAGGTGTCAAATCGCTGCCTGAACGATAAGTTGTATTTTAATGTCCGATTAAGATTGTAAAAAGGTACAAGTAATATTATCGCAAGTGTGGCGATAAAAGTGATCACAAGTGTAGTGATCAAGTAAAAGTATTATCGCAAGTGCGAAAAAGTGTGATCACAAGTGTAGTGATCAATGTCCGATTAAGTATATTATCGCAAGTGCGAAAAAGTGTGATCACAAGTGTAGTGATCAATGTCCGATTAAGTATGTAAAAGGTACAAGTAAAAGTATTGGATCACAAGTGTAGTGATCAAGTAAGTGTTAACGCAAGTGCGCAAAAAGTGTGATCACAAGTGTAGTGATCAATGTCCGATTAAGTATGTAAAAGATCACAAGTGTAGTGATCAAGTAAGTGTTATCGCAAGTGCGCAAAAGTGTGATCACAAGTGTAGTGATCAATGTCCGATTAAGTATGTAATTCGCAAGTGCGAAAAAAGTGCGATCACAAGTGTAGTGATCAAGTAAAAGTTATAGTGTGTCATTAAAAGTGTCATGGCGATTATCATGTAAAAGTGGATACAATGGTCAAGCGATTGGTAGAACTAGGTTTAGCCCAGCAAAGTATATGGTTCTTCCTAGTTCGGTCGCTTGATGAGCAATAGCATTTTTTATTTTGGGTACACGGTGTTGCTACTATAACGGTGTTACTTCACGTTTTGTAATTTTATCGTGTGCTCATCCACCTCCGGTAGGTATATTTTCAAAGTAACAGGTTTCCACGAGTGAGTAGCCGATTTTTCGTTGGGCTCGTGGTTACCACCGGCTGTTTTTTCGCTGCGGCCTTTTATATCCCACTTTTTACTCGTATAATATTAAAGAGATCTGTTAGTAATACTTTGTGCAATCTATTACATTTTGTGATGTTTATTGGGAGGCAAAATATTTTGGAATCGGGTCATTAAACTAGTTAAATGGAGTAATGTGTTGTTTTATCGTTGCAGTCGTAAAATAAGACTTATTAATTTCTGAATATAAATTAATAATATTTATTTTCGCGGAAACGAATGTTGTTTGCTGGTTTCTATAGATACGATTACGGATGTAACGTTATGTACGGAATGCTTCGGTAGAGTTCGTTAAAACAATGAAATTACGCATTTCCGTACCACGTGATATTACGTCATTCCGCCTTTTGCAAACTGCCTGTGCTTTTGTTCGGATCGTCAACAAACCCCACCCACCGCACCCTGATTAATATCTCGACTGGTCCGACATCCACATTTTAAGATGCTCAGAGTCGATTTAAAACCATATCTTGCACATAAATGGACTATACATTTGAGCTATACGATTCTGCCGGCAAGTTCTCTATTTCCAGTACATGTACACCGGCTCATGGCGGGATCCTAAAATCTGATAGCAGACATTCACACCCATTTTGGTGCCGGGGCCAGGCCACACCCCTTACAGTCGATCGAGATGGTGCCAAACTTGGTCTTGTACAACTGGGGCGCTTTCCAGCGGACAGCGTGACTCGGCGCTTGGACTGTCTTCATCGAATGCTACAATGGACAAACGCACTGTCGCACGTTTATATAGAGCACATGCATTCTGCCGGTGAACAATGAACTGTCTCGTGTTTAATATAAGTGCACAGGAGTTTTTGATGCCACTTCCATATCCGAACATTCACTTTGGCGTCGTTTTTTATATTCTGTCTGTTTTTTATTGTCATATGAGCCTTTTTATGTTTTATTATGTCTTGTAATTTCATTGTCATATATTGCTTGTTGCATTTGCCTTCCTGTCGCAGTGCCGGAACATTCTGTTTGCCGGGGGTCGGATGGGCATGCGCATTTATACATTTATCTGAATGGACTCTGTGACTACTTGCGTAGTTTATCATCCTTGTCCTTTCGGGTAATTCCAAGTTTACATTTATCTGAATGGACTCTGTGACTACTTGCGTAGTTTATCATCCTTGTCCTTTCGGGTAATTCCAAGTTATTAAAGTTTAAGCTGCTTGAACAGAATAAAAAATAGTAGCAATACCGTAGGGTAAAAAACGTTTAGGTGTCAAATCGCTGCCTGAACGATAAGTTGTATTTTAATGTCCGATTAAGATTGTAAAAAGGTACAAGTAATATTATCGCAAGTGTGGCGATAAAAGTGATCACAAGTGTAGTGATCAAGTAAAAGTATTATCGCAAGTGCGAAAAAGTGTGATCACAAGTGTAGTGATCAATGTCCGATTAAGTATATTATCGCAAGTGCGAAAAAGTGTGATCACAAGTGTAGTGATCAATGTCCGATTAAGTATGTAAAAGGTACAAGTAAAAGTATTGGATCACAAGTGTAGTGATCAAGTAAGTGTTAACGCAAGTGCGCAAAAAGTGTGATCACAAGTGTAGTGATCAATGTCCGATTAAGTATGTAAAAGATCACAAGTGTAGTGATCAAGTAAGTGTTATCGCAAGTGCGCAAAAGTGTGATCACAAGTGTAGTGATCAATGTCCGATTAAGTATGTAATTCGCAAGTGCGAAAAAAGTGCGATCACAAGTGTAGTGATCAAGTAAAAGTTATAGTGTGTCATTAAAAGTGTCATGGCGATTATCATGTAAAAGTGGATACAATGGTCAAGCGATTGGTAGAACTAGGTTTAGCCCAGCAAAGTATATGGTTCTTCCTAGTTCGGTCGCTTGATGAGCAATAGCATTTTTTATTTTGGGTACACGGTGTTGCTACTATAACGGTGTTACTTCACGTTTTGTAATTTTATCGTGTGCTCATCCACCTCCGGTAGGTATGTTTTCAAAGTAACAGGTTTCCACGAGTGAGTAGCCGATTTTTCGTTGGGCTCGTGGTTACCACCGGCTGTTTTTTCGCTGCGGCCTTTTATATCCCACTTTTTACTCGTATAATATTAAAGAGATCTGTTAGTAATACTTTGTGCAATCTATTACATTTTGTGATGTTTATTGGGAGGCAAAATATTTTGGAATCGGGTCATTAAACTAGTTAAATGGAGTAATGTGTTGTTTTATCGTTGCAGTCGTAAAATAAAATGGTATACCAGCCTTTCTGTCGTAATACTTTTTATACTCCCATTACCATTGGTAATGGGGACTATATAGGAGTCACTTTGTCGGTCTGTCTGTCGGTCTGTCCTAAAATTGCATCCGATATTCACCAAACTTGGTCACAAGTTGTATCTAGATGATGTCTAGGTCAAGTTTGAATATGGGTCATGCCAGGTCAAAAACTAGGTCCAAGGTCACTTATTGCGTTTTAAGCCATAAGTTAGTCTGGATCATAACTATGTCATTTATAATTAGATTTTAAAATGACTTGGTACATTTTTTCCCCATCATTAGACAGCGTGTCGCGCAAAGAATTACGGCGATATCTCCAAGGTCATGGTCACACTTTGAGTTTAAAGGTCAAATATGGCCATAAATGAGCTTGTCCGGGCCATAACTACGTCGTTCATTGTGAGATTTTAAAATCATTTGGCACATTTGTTCACCATCATTGGAGGGTGTGTCGTGCGAAAGAGTTGCGTCAATATCTACAAGGTCAAGGTCACACTGAGTTTAAAGGTAAAAAATGGCCATAAAAGAGCTTGTCCGGGCCATAACCGTCGTTCATTGTGAGATTTTAAAATCATTTGGCACATTTGCTCACCATCATTGGATGGTGTGTCGCGCGAAAGAATTACATCAATATCTCCAAGGTCAAGGTCACACTTTGATTTCAATGGTCAAAAATTGGCATAAATGAGCTTGTCCAGGCCATAAATATGTTGTTCATGGTGAGATTTTAAAATCATTTGGCACATTTGTTCACCATCATTAGCGGTGTGTCATGCAAAAGAATTACGTTGATATCCCCAAGGTCACACTTTAAGTTCAAAGGTCAAAAATGGCCATAAATGAGCTTGTCCGGGCCATAACTCTGTCATTCATTGTGAGATTTTAAAATGACTGTACATTAATTTGGTTCACAGTCATGCAAAAAAATTCAAGCATACAAAGGTCAAAATGGCCATAAATGATAATGGCAAAGTCAATTCTTAAAAATCGCCATAAATTAGCTTCTCTCGTTTTGTGAAGACAGCGTGCAAAATATTCTGTATCAATGCAGCATGTGGTATACGTCAGGTCTGTGACAAAGCTCCAGTTTAAGTAGTATTCTGAACTTAATGGGAACGTTTTTGGATGAGTATAGTGTACATACCATGCTGAAAGATGCAATAGGCTAGTCAAAATTTCCAGCCCATAAATAATAAGTCAAATTTGTATGTACTGTTTGACCTCTAGTATGAAACTGACCTTTGCCTTGGGACACAGAACTAGCTAATTACACCACATCCCCACATGGTGAACATTCGAAGTTAGTTATTTTAAAATTGCGTGATGAATTAAGACGTTACAGTCTGGGCATTTGACCTTAAAAGTTTGAACTTGGAGCAAAGATGACTCGTTGTACAGTTGACAAGCCATCTGCATATGGTGAACATTTGCGGTAGTTAATAAAAAAATCCATGATGGATGATGAAGTTGCATTCTGGACACGCCATATAATAGTCAAATTGTATCTTTGACCTCAAATTGTGACCGTGACCTTTGAATTAATTAGTCAGGAGTAACATGAGCAATTTTGGCTTCTAGTAAAAATTGATGGAAAGTTATTTCAAAATTCCATGATGAATGACAAACAGTTTTTACAGCCTTCAAATCCAGGCCAGAGTAATGCATGCATGCATGCAAATACATTACATCACTGTGACTGCTGTCAAACTTCAGGCAAGTGGGAAAAACAAAAAATATTATTTTCACATATGTGGCCGTGAATTTATTAAAGCTTGCAACACAACACACTCTAAAAATGGCGTCTTTCAAAATAGTGGTTGGTTCTCATTTGGAGAATTCCCGATAACTTAAATAAATGGTTGCATTGTTTAAAAAAACTTGTGTAAATTAATTTTAGTATTAATTCTTTTTTCGATTTTTTTTACAGACACACTTTCATAGGGGGTTGGACCACCATGCCTGTCCGTCTTTCTGTTGGATTTTTTGGTAATGCATGTTTATACATTAATCCTGCTCTTGTGACAAAAACAAATTAGTCAGGTTTGAATGGTTATGACATACATAGAGTAATGGCCTCTTTTGGCAAAAAAACCCCAGTTCTTTGACATCTACTGTCAAACACATGCTGCTTTAGAGGTGAAACCTTGTTAGCATTTTAACTAACATGTAAACTGTAAAACCTCTATATTTTAAATAAAATGTTGCATAAACTTTAGTAAAGACTAAATATTTAGCAAAATTTGGTTGCTTTCTTTATTCCACATGTTACAAAGTATTGCTGCTAAAACTTTAGAGGCATATAAACCATCATTGGAACTTGTACACTTCCATACTTGGTTTAATCTTTTACTGCATTACCAGTGTTATAGCCCAATGCATTAGAAAACAAGAGCTGTCACCATAGGATGACTTATGCTCCCTGTAAACGCTTGATAGAAGCTAAGATCTTTTTTCGAAACCTAAACGCAGATTTCGAGACCTAAATGCGGACCCTTAGTTCAAGGTCAAGGTCACAGGGGTCAAAATTTGTGTGCGTATGGAAAGGCCTTGTCCATAAACACATGCATACCAAATATGAAGGTTATATCTCAAGGGACATAGAAATAATGAGCATTTTTCAAAACCTAAACGCAGATTTGGAAACCTAAACACGGACCTTTTAAAGTTATCGCAGGATCCAGAAAAGTGTGGCGGACGGACGGACTGACAGACTGAGCGCAAACCATAAGTCCCCTCCGGTGAAAACCGTAGGGGACTAATAAATAATTGTTGTTTTTTTACCATGTTTCAAAAAAACAAATCTTTTGTGGGGGTGGAGAAGGGAGTGTAATGTCGGGGTGTGGTCATTTATCAGATGATCTTTCTAAAAAAAGAAAAAAAAGGGGAAAAAAAGGCAAAAAGATGGTTTGGGTGGAGTCCATTGTGGTATGATTCAATCTGATCATAAATAAAGAAGTTATGGCAATTTAAGGAAAATTTATTAATTTGACCTTGAGAGTCAAGGTCATTCAAATATCGAGGTCAAATTCAACTTGCCAGGTACAGTAGTACCCTTATGATAGTAAGAAAGTATATGAATTTTGAAAGCAATAGCCCTCATAGCTTAGAAGTTTAGTGTATCTAAACACACAATTTAACAAAATATTCAAAGTTACTAAGACAAAAAAGGGCCATAATTCCCTTAAAATGCCAACCAGAGTTATGCAACTTGCCCTGTACAGTCCACTTACGATAGTTAGCGAGTTTTCCAAGTCTGAAAGCAAACGCTTTGATACTTTAGGAATGAAGTGAACCTAAACACAAAACTTTTCAATTTTATATAGTATAAAAAGGGAACATCATTCTTACAAAATACTTGATAAAGTTGTCTGCTCTTGTTTATGGATTGGGGTTATGTTGGTAAAGACGTATGCAAAATATAAAAGCAATATGACAAGGTACATAGAAAATATTTGAGGTGGTACGCAAACTTTAACATAGATTTATCAATAATATGCATATTCTAAGTGGAAAAAGGGCAAAATTCTTACATAATGCTTGTTACAGTTGTCTGCTCTTGTTTATAGATTGGGGTAATTTTTGGTAAAGAAGTATGCAAAATATGAAAGCAATATGTCAAAGGACATAGAAAATATTTGAGGTGGTACGCAAACTTTAACATTCCAATACGCATGCAGACGCAGGGGTTGGTAGGATGGCTCCACTATATATATTTCATATATAATTGTCCAGCTAAAAATATTACCGCTACAGTGATGAACTTTTACTAATACATATGAACATCTGTGTCTTGGTATTTTAGTTAATATTTGTATATGCTACTGCAGTTTTTATATAATCAAGTAGAATTTGTAGTGGAAACACATTTTTACAAATAAAAGGAATTACACATTTTAAAAATCAGTATTGTATGATATTTTATTGATAAGTCATCAAAGTGAAATTGTTCATCTGCAATGTGTGTCCTTTTGCTAAATCAATAAACGTAGCCAAAATATCAATGTCACACCGACAGTCTAATGGATAGAGAGTTTGAATAACAGAATTTGTCATGGCATTAACATGTCTATCTCATATTGTGATTACTCTGTCTCCCAACATACAGACGATAAGGTGGACATGGCGTAGTGGATATGATGTCCTACTAACCACTGGTCCCAACATACAGACTATGAGGTGGACATGGCGTAGTGGATATGATGTCCTACTAGCCACTGGTCCCAACATACAGACTATGAGGTGGACATGGCGTAGTGGATATGATGTCCTACTAGCCACTGGTCCCAACATACAGACTATGAGGTGGACATGGCGTAGTGGATATGATGTCCTACTAGCCACTGGTCCCAACATACAGACTATGAGGTGGACATGGCGTAGTGGATATGATGTCCAACTAGCCACTGGTCCCAACATACAGACTATGAGGTGGACATGGCGTAGTAGATATGATGTCCTACTAGCCACTGGTCCCAACATACAGACTATGAGGTGGACATGGCGTAGTGGATATGATGTCCTACCAGCCACTGGTCCTAACATACAGACTATGAGGTGGACATGGCGTAGTGGATATGATGTCCTACTAGCCACTGGTCCCTACATACAGACTATGAGGTGGACAGGGCATAGTGGATATGATGTCCTACTAGCCACTGGTCCCAACATACAGACTATGAGGTGGACATGGCGTAGTGAATATGATGTCCTACTAGCCACTGGTCCCGACATACAGACTATGAGGTGGACATGGCGTAGTGGATATGATGTCCTTCTAGCCACTGGTCCCAACATACAGACTATGAGGTGGACATGGCGTAGTGGATATGATGTCCTACTAGCCACTGGTCCCAACATACAATGAGGTGGACATGGCGTAGTGGATATGATGTCCTACTAGCCACTGGTCCCAACATACAGACTATGAGGTGGACATGGCGTAGTGGATATGATGTCCTACTAGCCACTGGTCCCAACATACAGACTATGAGGTGGACATGGCATAGTGGATATGATGTCCTACTAGCCACTGGTCCCAACATACAGACTATGAGGTGGTCATGGCGTAGTGTATATGATTTCCTACTAGCCACTGGTCCCAACATACAGACTATGAGGTGGACATGGCGTAGTAGATATGATGTCCTACCAGCCACTGGTCCCAACATACAGACTATGAGGTGGACATGGCGTAGTGGATATGATGTCCTACCAGCCACTGGTCCCAACATACAGACTATGAGGTGGACATGGCGTAGTGGATATGATGTCCTACTAGCCACTGGTCCCAACATACAGACTATGAGGTGGACATGGCGTAGTAGATATGATGTCCTACCAGCCACTGGTCCCAACATACAGACTATGAGGTGGACATGGCGTAGTGGATATGATGTCCTACCAGCCACTGGTCCCAACATACAGACAATGAGGTGGACATGGCGTAGTGGATATGATGTCCTACTAGCCACTGGTCCCAAATACAGACTATGAGGTGGACATGGCGTAGTGGATATGATGTCCTACTAGCCACTGGTCCCAACATACAGACTATGAGGTGGACATGGCGTAGTGGATATGATGTCCTACTAGCCACTGATCCCAACATACAGACTATGAGGTGGACATGGCGTAGTGGATATGATGTCCTACTAGCCACTGGTCCCAACATACAGACTATGAGGTGGACATGGCGTAGTGGATATGATGTCCTACTAGCCACTGGTCCCAACATACAGACTATGAGGTGGACATGGCGTAGTGGATATGATGTCCTACTAGCCACTGGTCCCAACATACAGACTATGAGGTGGACATGGCGTAGTGGATATGATGTCCTACTAGCCACTGGTCCCAACATACAGACTATGAGGTGGACATGGCGTAGTGGATATGATGTCCTACTAGCCAATGGTCCCAACATACAGACTATGAGGTGGACATGGCGTAGTGGATATGATGTCCTACTAGCCAATGGTCCCAACATACAGACTATGAGGTGGACATGGCGTAGTGGATATGATGTCCTACTAGCCAATGGTCCCAACATACAGACTATGAGGTGGACATGGCGTAGTGGATATGATGTCCTACTAGCCACTGGAAGGTCATGGGTTTAATCCCCACTGTGTTAGCAAATTTTAGATCTCAACCAAAGACACCAATGACTGGTTCTAAAAAGCATGAGACTTTTGATGTGAATCTAAAATAAATAGGTTTAAAAACAATAACACAGATTTCATTAAAACAGCTATTTTCATACCTTTATTACATTATGTCTACAAAATAAAGTAATCATAATCATATATAAATAAATAATACAAATTATCAAATAACGCAAACAAGTAAACCTGTCCCGCTCATTACCACTACAAAACTTTCTCACGATTGCTACATAACTATAACAATCACTACATACTTTCATGATTGCTACATAACTTTAACAATCACTACACAACTTTCATGATTGCTACATAACTAACAATCACTATACATCTTTCACGATTGCTACATCACTTAAACAATCACTACATACTTTCATGATTGCTACATAACTATAACAATCACTACATACTTTCATGATAGCTACATAACTACATGTATAACAATCACTACACAACTTTCATGATTGCTACATAACTTTCACAATAACTACACAACTCACATATCTACATCTATCTATAGATGCAAACAACTGTAATTACACTGTAGCAAAATACATACTCTGGGACAAATAAAACAATTTTGGGAAATATCACAGATAAAATGTCTACCACTGAACTTCCAATAATCGGCAGTGTCAAAATGTTTTTTCAAGCTCACTTTTTATCATTGCCACTACCTTATAAAACCATATATAATCCCTCTTCATTTGTCAGTGCCCCTATCTACTAGTATTCAAGTAAGCCTAAAAAATGAATACAATCAGTTGGATATTTTTTATGAGTTTACAATGCTTAAATAAGTTAATAAGCTATTTCCTCTGAGAAAACAACAGTTCAATAAAAAGATATCAAGAAACACAAGATTTTATTATCGTGTTAAGTCCTGAAGACAACATTCAAGTATACCAGGGTATTGACTGTTTTTTCTTTGTTTTCTTAATTAAATGCCCCTGAAACTAAATGTTAATTCATAATGTTTATGCATCACAGCTAACGGCAGGAGGGGGTTTTCTGTTACGGCCTTCTGTTGCCAGTTTCTGCCTCAGTCGTCTCACTTCATTCAGAAGACTGATCTCGCGCTCGTCAAATCCACGTCTCTTTGTTTCTAGAGATACTGAAACATGCCCAATCAATGTGCTATTTTATATTTGTATATTAGTGTTTGTTTATGAAGTTCTTCTTCAAAAACATATGCACAAACAGTATAATCCAAAATATATAGGGAAGGTAGGTGAGTAAAATTTTCCCACTTAAATAACAACAGCTGTCAGAGGACAGCGCGCTCGACTATTCGAGTGCTTGACATTATGACGTAAGCCATCACGGGGAAATTGTTCATATTCAATAATTTATTAGGCGATCTTTCAAAAATAAAAAAAATTGGGGGGGGGGGGGGGGGGGTATAATGTAGGGTGTGGTTATTTATTATATATAAATATAAATATATATATATATATATATATATATATATATATAAATAAAAAAAGGATTTTTTTATTTTTTTTGGTGGGGTTGTAGGGGTATAATGTGGGGTGTGGTAATTTATTAGATGATGTTTAAAAAAAAAAAATGAGGGGAGGTTGGGGTATAATGTGGGGTGGGATAATTTATTACATGGTGTTTAAAAAATAATTCTGGGTATGGGAGTGGGGTATTGTTGGGTGGAATCCATTGTGGTATTCAGGTAAGTGTTGTTTTGTCAAAGTAATAATAAAATGTGATCATAAATAAAGAAGTTATGGCAATTTAAGCAAAATGTTCAATTATCTAAGTGTAAAAGGGCCATAATTATGTAAAAATGCTTGATACAGTGGTCTGCTCTTGTTTATAGGTTGGGGTTATGTTGGTAAACAAGTATGCAACACATAAAAGCAATATTTCAAAGGATATAGGAAATATTTGGGGTAGTACGCAATTTTTAACATAGATTTATCAATAATATGCATATTCTAAGTATTAAAGGGGCAATAATTATGACAAAATGCTTGATAGAGTTGTCTGCTCTTGTTTATAGGTTGGGCTGATGTTGGTAAATAGGTATGCAAAATATGAAAGCAATATGTCAAGGGACAATGAAAATAAATGGGGTAGAACAAAAACTTTAACATTTGCTGCATATTCTAAGTGGAAAAGGGTCCATTATTATGACAAAATGCTTGATAGAGTTGTCTGCTCTTATTTAGAGGTTGGGGTCATGTTGGTTAACAAGTATGCAAAACATGAAAGCAATATGTCAAGGGACAATGAAAATAATTGGGGTAGTACAAAAACTTTAACATTTGCACGCTAACGGAAACGGAAACGCCAGGGTGAGTAGGATAGCTCCACTATATATATTTCATATATAATAGTCGAGCTTAAAATTAAATGAAAATATCTACACACCTGTTTACAACATGATATATTGCTATGTTCAAATCAATTTAGATGATATGATCAAATGTAGCAACAACAAAAAATTATTCATCCTGAAATACGAACAAGAGGGTCATGATGGCCCATAAGGGCTCACATGAGTCTATGGACACGAACAGTTGAAAACTTGACCAGGTGATCTAGGCTTTGATCCTACTTGCCTTAAAATCAAAACTGGCCTAAATATTGTCAAAATTTATTCAGACTATGTTTCATCGAGACAAATCATAAATAAGGACTTAAGTGAAGTAACACGTTTTTTTAAGATTTGACCTGGTGATGTAGTTCTTGGTTGCACCTTACACTGATGCAAACTTAGACTTGATGTTATCATGAAAACCATTCTGAGCAAGTTTCATCAAGCCTCAGTCATAAATGTTGCCCCAAGAAATTGGTAGAAAGGTAGAATGTTTTTAAGATTTGATACAGTGACATAGTTTATTTATAATATTTATACTTGGTAACATTTTCGAAGATTTGACCTGGTGACCTAGTTTTTGGACAAACATGACCCAGATTTAAATTTGGCATAGCTATAGTGTAGATAAACATTGAGATAACATTTCATCCAGGTTTATTATAAATGTGGCCTCTAGAGGGGTACAAGGTTTTGCAAGAATTGACCTGATAACCTAGTTTTTAGATGCATATGACCCAGATTCAGACAGTTTTAAACTCATTGAAGATATTGCAAATAAAACATTTCCATGATAAAGAATATGAACAAATTTCATGGAGATTGAGAAATAAATGTGGAATTGAGAGTAGTCAGAAGGTTCTTCTAAGATTTGACTTTGCGAGGTCACTTGTTAACCCTTAAAGCGCTGGAGCTGAATTTTAAAGGCCTTTGCAAACAGTTTGGATCCAGATGAGACGCCACAGAACGTGGCGTCTCATCTGGATCCAAAATGTTTGCTATTCTGATAGTATTCTTTGAAAAAAAATGAAGAAAATGCTTATTTTACAAATTCAGCAGACGACATTTTAGCAGACGACAAATTTCCCAGCATGCAAAGGGTTAAAATGGTGGCATGCCATGTATATGTATACAAATTACATTTAAGGTGCCGATGGTTAGAGTTTAACATTCAAGTACATAAAGAATACACATGCAGGCTTGTAGGACCAACATCATGCAAAAATGGGTCTTATGCCATATGCAGGCAGCATAGCTCCCGACCAGCCTGCCAATCCCTGCAGACTGGTCAAAAGCTACCCTGTGCTAAAGAGACCACAAATGCACAGTCTAGTCAGGAGCTATCACGGCCACATATGCCATAGGACCCCTTTTGATCATGTGGCACATACTTGAGGTTGCCATAGCGTCAGTGTCATTGGTAGACAATGACTCAAATGACTTCAATAGCTCAGATCTTGTTGTCCCATCCAGATAGGACTGGCCCAGTCTTGATCCTGCAAACCATTCAAGGAAAATTTCTTGAAATCTATTAATATGTTGTTTAATGTCATTATGAATAAGTATGTACATAACTTCAAAGCATGTAAATGTTATCAACTGTTTGTATATGTACAATACACAGGTAAGAATAAACCTTTCAAAAACATAGGATATACAGAACCAATGGGCAATCTTATGTGTATCAAAAACATGACCCATCCAAAATGTAGATTTTTACATATTATTATAAGATACTACTAACTATTTTGGAATGGAAATTAAATTACAGTGGTAATGAAATAATATATGTGAATAAAACATTTGAAACAAGGGACAAAATTGTCACAAAACCAGGTTTTCATTGTGAAAAAAAATCTGATAAAGGGAGAAAACTCAAACTGAACTTTTGAAATGAACAAACAAAATTAACCCCCTTTGTAAGTTTGTTTTAAAAAAAAGCTATTTTTAGTCGTGGCGACCTTGACATTGGAGATATTGACGTGATTCTTTCGTGCGACACACCGTCCCATGATGGTGAACAAATGTGCCAAATGATTTTAAAATCTCACAATGAATGACATAGTTATGGTCAGGACAAGCTCATTTATGGCCATTTTTGACCTTTGAACTCAAAGTGTGACCTTGACCTTGGAGATATCGACGTAATTATTTCGCGCGACACACCTTCCAATGATGGTGAACAAATGTGCCAAATGATTTTAAAATCTGACAATGAACGACATAGTTATGGCCCAGACAAGCTTGTTCCGCCAGCCCGCTAGCCAGCCCGCCAGCCAGCCAGCCAGCCCGCCCGCATTCGCCAATCTAATAACCAGTTTTTTCCTTCGGAAAACCTGGTTAATTTTCCTTCGGAAAACCTGGTTAAAAATCTAAAGCAAGGGAAAACATTCTCTATTTCCCTACTGTATGTGGAGTCGATGGCGTCCTCAGTGAGATCACGACCGTGTGCCTGACCTCGCTCAGCCTCGGCAGCCACAAAGTCCAGTCTGCGCCCATGAGCCTCCGTTGCCTCCCTGCGCTGCTCAGCTAGCTCCTCCTCCCCTCCATCCTTCTCATCCAACTGTTAGGGGCCATAGCAGTTTGTTATGTGAGCCTCGTTCTGAGCAAACTGGGCTTAATGCATGTGCGTAAAGTGTCGTCCCAGATTAGAATGTGCAGTCCGCACAGGCTTATTAGGGACGACACTTTCCGCCATAACTGGACTTTCTATAGAAGAGACTTCCTTTTAACGAACAAGAGATGAGTTCTTCCGAAACACAATGCCCCCTATTGAGCCGCTTTGAAAAACTGTTTTTTTTGGACCTTTGACCTTGAAGGATGACCTTGACCTTGAACTTCCACCACTCAAAATGTGCAGCTTCATGAGAAAACCGCTATGAAATTATTATTTTTGACCTTTGACCTTGAAGGATGACCTTGACCTTAAACTGCCACCACTCAAAATGTTCAGCTCCATGAGATACACATGCATGCCAAATATCAAGTTGCTATCTTCAATATTGAAAAAATTATGGCCAATGTTAAAGTTTTTTCGTACGGACGGACAGACGCCATACATTTGACATTTGACCATGAAGGATGACCTTGACCTTGACTTTTCACCAAATACCATATAAGCGAAGTGTCGTACTTGATTAATCTGAGCTGACACTTTACCCACATGCATAATGCCCAGTTTTCTCAGAACAAGGCTCATATGAATTCGAATACATGAGCTGCCATCTGGGAAACCTGGTTTACCGGTAATGCATGTGCTAAAAAAACTCATGCTGACCCATGAATGATTTAAATATGACAAAAAGGAACTAGAAGTCATTGTGTTTTGGTCAATCATTTGAGCTTTGTTCAGGAAAAAATGGGCTTAAATTGGGCTTAATACATGTGCCTTAAGTGCCACCCCAAATGCAGACTGCACAGGCTACTCCGGGAGACTGCATTAAGCCTTAAAGCGCTGGAGCTGAATTTTAAAGGCCTTTGCAAACAGTTTGGATCCAGATGAGACGCCACAGAACGTGGCGTCTCATCTGGATCCAAACTGTTTGCTATTCTGATAGTATTCTTTGAAAAAAAATTCGAAGAAAATGCTAATTTTAGAAATTCAACAGACGACATTTTAGCAGACGACAAATTTCCCAGCATGCAAAGGGTTAAGCCAAGTTTAACTCAGTGCAAAGCTTGCTGACCTAAAGGAACTTGGACTTGCATCAAGCCGGGTCTACCCAGGTCAACTCATGTACTTAAAGAGTCCTTGAACAAAATATGATTTTTATACTAAACAGTTGTGTTTATACTTGATGTTTAATTCTATTTACATATACAAGCATGTTTAGGTATCAATTTAGAGCGAGATAAATTGCTCATGGTATTCCAATCAAGTCTAAACTTGTTTTAGCTTGATAGATCGGCTAAGGTAGATCTGATTAAAGAAGACCAAGCACACATACCCGTTGCTCTTGACACTTCTTCATCAGTCCGTGGACCTCGTGTTCCAAAGACCTGTTTTCTGCACTGATTCTGGCCAACTGGAACATATACATCACACGCTACACTGCATTAGTAGCCAACTTAAGTTATTTATATGATCTGATTTAAAGTGATGAATTCTTGAAATGTAACCATAAACAAGGCAAAAGAAATGTGTAAACGAACCCTAAATTGCATGCTTCCGAGGTAAAATTAAATGAAACTTACTCGAATTCTGTAAAATAGTGTACAGTTTGTTTCACATTTAATAGGTCTTAGTATTTAATTTAGCCAACATGTTTTACAAATACTTGTGTACAGTAACGCAATCTGTTATCGCTTTTGTCACGGAAACCTTGATGTGATAATGTTAACTGCAATGTTGTGAATACCCTCTTGGGCTTACCCTAACCTTCCATTTTGCCAGATAAAATCATGGATAAGATTGAAATGTTAAATTAGATGCTGAAAGATGAACAACTTTGTGGTACCCAACCAATCAATGTCATTGCGTATCTGCACTTCCTACAATGAATAAACTATTTCATGAAATGTTCAATTGAGTGAATTTTTGTGAATACCAGAGCCAACTCTGACGTTTGCCAAATTAGCCAATGGCTACAAATAAGGACATTCGGCTGAAATAATTTCTATTTGGCTACAAGGTTTTGTTCATAATCACACTAACAATATACACAATAATTCAGACATAAAAAAAACGGTAAATTTGGCTATGGCAAATTTTGAGCAAGAGGGAGCCCTGACTCCTCCATAGCCATAAGTCGTGTACACATACCTGGACATTCCTGACGTCTCGCTGCAGGTCCTCCAGTCTGTGTCTGTACTCCACCTCGTTGCCCGCCCACACATCCACGTTCTTCTGAGAGGCACGCGCTAGATTCTCCTCCATTGTCTGCGAAACATCACAAAACACATTGTAACACTATGCAAAATCTGTATAAACATCAGCACAAAACATTGTAACACTGTGCAAAATCTGTAAAAAACATTGGCACAAAACATTGTAACACTATGTAAAATCTGTATTATCACTGGCACGAAACAATGTAACACTATGCAAAATCTGTATAAACATCGGCATAACACATTGTAACACTATGTAAAATCTGTATAAACATTGGCATAAAACATTGTAACACTGTAAAATCTGTATTAACACAGGCACAAAACATTGTAACACTATGTAAAATCTGTATAAATATTGGCACAAAACATTGTAACAATATGTAAAATCTGTACAAATATCGGAACAAAACATTGTTACGTTTCACAATTAATGCATTCAGGCTTTAACATGTTCCAATCAGATATGCACTTTGCGTGTTTGTACTCTCAAACAGAACCAATCTAAATTTAAGACCTGTCATACTAGATTCAATTTTGAAAGCCTTTAGTTCCAAGCCTTAAATACTGATGAGCAGCAAACAGCATAAAACCTGAACAGCCTGCCAGTTATTCTCAGTCTCAGGCTGTTCTGGTTTTATGCTTGTTGCCTTTAGCCATTTTCACTATCATTTTGTGGGGAAAGGGTTAAACCCAGCATGTAAACTAACAGCCGCAAATCATCATACCTGTTAACAGTAATCCTAAAATGATACTCACTCATGTTTCTCATAAGAACAAAATTGCAGTTTATTAAACTAACAGCAAAACAATACTAAAACAAGAGGGCCAAGATGGCCCTAGTTCGCTCACCTGAGAGGAGTTGGTTCATTCAATCTTTACCTAACATCAAACTTGACCTAGATATTGTCCAGACAAACATCCTGGTCAAGTTTCATCATTATTGAACCAAAACTCTGAGTGTTTTTGTTTTTGTAAGATTTGACCTGGTGACCTATATTTTGAGTTGACCCCCCTTACCAAACATCAAACTTTGCTTACAAAAATGAATATTTTGACCAAGATTCATAAAATCTGAAACAAAATTGTGACCTCTAGAGTGTTTACAAGGAGTTTGTATAATATAATGAAAATTTGGACAATATAAGGGCAATAATTATGGCATTAATTATGTGATTTTGCTCATTATCAAACTTGACTGAGATCTTTCAGAAACTTTCATAAAGAATGCTTGAGAAGTGTGAATGCTAGAGTGTTTACAAACCAAATGTGGACAGACCGATGGCGGACAAAGACCAATCCTTAAACCTCACCTGAGCAATAAGGTGAGCTTAAAAATGTGTTTCACCGATCTGAGCCATTTTCCAACTTGTCCGAGAAATCATTAAAACCAATGTAGTTTCACGATGATAAGGCAAAAAATGTGACTTCAATACACTTTGTAGTGTTCGATCACAAGGTTTCGCAATAGTCACATAAGGAAAACTGCCCCACCCCCCCTGGCGGCCATGTTCTTTTATCGATCAAGACCATTTGCGAACTCATCTGAGATATATATAAAACCAATCTTTTCACCAAGTTTCATGATGATTGGGCAAATAATGTGCGTTCTAGTGTTAACAAGCTTTTTCTACTACCGTATTTTACCATGCATAGCGCGCAGTTTTTTACCTTCAAATTTCAAAATAAAAATTCAGTGCGCGTAATACATTGACACAACGCTTTCCTGGTTGCTAAATTGCAAAAAATCCATTTCGTAATCGTAAATCTTCACAATTGCCACCATTTTTTTTATTGTAGAAAACTACACCCTATAATGTTATAGACTGAAGGGGCCGTTGTCGAAACAACAAAAAGCGGGAAAGGGTAGGCATGAACGGGGTAGTAACAGTTTTTACAAAAATTAAAAGATGAAAAAATGTCATTGTTGGTGTTTTCACACTTCTTCATTGATTGTTCATTAAAAAAAATCGAGGTATATCAATCCCCGCGTCGTCGCGGTATTGTTTGTTTAAGATTTTGTTGTCATGAAAACTCGTTGATTTACAACGCAAAACGTCTTATTTGAACTGACGCTAATTATTTCAATCATATTTCTCAACTTCGCTTTTGCTTTATTTTGATAATTTAATCCAAATTTTACTGTTAGCAATTCCGAAAATTTGCACTCTATGTGAATTGACAGTTTGACGTCATCAAAGGAAAGCCGCTTCCTGTCTGAAGCAATAAAGAGACAAGTTTCTCGCCGACAAAATTGGCTTCCTTTGTCTAGCAATCAACATGCCGAACTAATCGTGTGTTTGTTCCTCAATGGCAATCGTCCAATTAAATAATAGCACGTGCAAAGCTCCGCCTTTGAACCTTTTGCAGAGAACGGAGGTGGAGTTAAACGGTTAATTGAGCAAGTGTTATACGTTAGTTGAGTTCCGATTTGCCAACATTTCTCGGCCCTAAGCATTGAAACGACGGATACATTTATCAATGATTTTCCGATCTCTGCATTAATATGCTACCGTGCGAGTATACTACGTAGGTTACAAACCAACAATAGAGATATAGACTCATTTTAGTTTCTTTCAATAGAGACAAACACATGATATTTGGCTAATGGCTTTACGCCGATAACACCAACTGTATGGAATTGAGCGTTCGGGTGTATTGTTTGTCTCACTATAAATACCGATCAACTAGACGCAGTGACGGCGCGAAATACCGGGTCAAACTGGATTAAATGGGGAGCATCTCTTAATGGGGAAATATTTAAGTCGATGAAAAATAAAATGGGATCCACGGACGATTTGCGTAAAATTGGACATTGCGATGTTGCGGGTCTGCAGAAGACTATGTCATACAATGTTGTGAGCGGCAGGTAATGCAAATGTTACGCTGTTCAAATGTGAGGAATAGGTAATAGTGGTTCGAATTTAACGCGCAGGGGTCTTGAAAAAACACGCGCAGTGCGCGACAATAAGGACATATACGGTGTTCTCGAGAGAATAATCTTAAAAATTGTCGAAAATATAGTGCTTTGCAACCCATGCTCCTGATCGTATAAACGCTCCCTACTTTAAAACAAAACATTAAGCACCCGAAAAACTCAGATTAAATGATTGCGCAATATAAGAATGGTGGCCATTTTCGGCCCAATTTTCAGGTTTTTGATCTTGAATTCTTTTTTTTCTCCATTTTGGCTTTAAAAAATCGCATGCGCGTTATACATGGGAGCGCGCTATACATGGTAAAATACGGTATATAAATATAAGAAAACTGCCCCCCCCCCCCCCCCCAGGCAGCCATGTTATTCAACTGACTGGAACCATTTTCAAAGCCAACTCTTGTATCAACGAAACAAATGTTTTGACCAACTTTCATGAAAATTGGGCCAAAAATGTGACTTATAGTGTTCACATGTTTTCACTATATACATATAGAGAAAAATGCCCCACCCACTGGGAGCCATTTTTTTTCACCGATCTGGACCATTTTCAAACTCGTCTGAGATATCAATAAAACCAATGTTTTGACAAACTTTCATGATGATTGGGCAAAAATTGTGACTTCTAGAGTGTTTACAAGGTTTCTCTACAGCATAATAAGGAAAACTGCCACGCCCACTGGCGGCCATGTTTTTCAACGGATCAGAACCACTTTTGAACTCAACCAACATATCATTAAGGCAAACATTTTCGCACAGTTACATGAAGATTGGGCATGAAATGTGACTTCTACAGTGTTTACAACGGTTTTCTTTTTTTTGACCTAGTGACCTAGTTTTTTACCCAGCATGACCCAGTTTCGAACTCGATCGAGATATCATTGGGACAAGTCTTCTGACCAAGTTTCAAGAAGATCAGACAATTAATGTGGCCTCTAGAGTGTTTACGAAAAAATGTGGATGGACGGACTACGGACAAAGACCGTTCACAAAAGCTCACCTGAGCAATCAGGTGAGCTAATAAAACCAATGTTTTGACCAAGTTTCATGATGATTGGGCAAAAATTGTGACTTCTAGTGTATTTACAAGGTTTCTCTATAGCCAAATAAGGAAAACTGCCCCGCCCACTGGCGGCCATGTTTTTCAACGGACCAGAACCACTGTTGAACTCAACCAACATATCATTAAGACAAACATTTTGACAAAGTTTCATGAAGATTGGGCATGAAATGTGACTTCTACAGTGTTTACAAGGTTTTTCTTATGTTTGACCTAGTGACCTAGTTTTTGACCCGGCATGACCCAGTTTCGAACTCGACCGAGATATCATTGGGACAAAGCTTCTGACCAAGTTTCATGAAGATCGGAAAGGAAATGTGCCCTCTAGAGTGTTTACGAACAAATGTTAACAGATGGACGGACGACTTAAAAAGACCGGTCACAAAAGCTCACCTGAGCAATCATGTGAGCTAAACAGTCAAGGTGCTAAACGTTACACAGTTAAATACAGATCTCATTCCTATTGATAAACATATAAACAAGACGACGCTGGAATCCAAACCATTTTTGTGCATACTGGAAAATAAACCACACAATAGCTACTTAACAACTCGTGCTGACCCCTTCATGGTTTAATTCCTATGAATAGAAACTTGAAATCATTTGTATTTATATTTATATTATTTGAGCCCCATTCTGGGAAAACCGGGCTTAATGCAAGTGAGTAAAGAGTCGTTCCAGATTAGCATGTGCAGTTCGCCTGTGTGAACTAAACTGGCTAATCAGGGAAGACACTTTACACATGCAAGGCTCATTTCATAACGCTCTATTTTCAAAGAGATGTTTTAACCCTTTAAGACTCAGATACGCATTCTGACACTTTAAAAGTGCTTAAAAAAATCAGATTAAATTATAAACCTTTCTTGCTAGATTTAAATTGTCAAGGCCTCATCTCCAATATTTACATATTGATATGCAGCAAACAGCATTAGACCTGAACAGACTGCAGGTAATTTGCAGGCTGGTCAGGTTTTATGCTGGTTATGGAGCCATTTTCACTTTGCTTCTGAGCAGGAAGGTTTCATCTACCTTTCTGGCCTCCATCTCTCGTTCTCGTTCCGCGTCCTTCAGTCGCTGCTGTATGCGGTCCTCTAGCTCAGCCTGCTTGCGGTGCATGTCCTGCTCCGTCCGAAGGTGGTGAGATGACGTCGCATACTCACGGAACAACTCCTGCGATTTTAAGTTTAATAATGTATGAAGTATTTATCAGTAACTGGCATTTCTTTCTTGTAAGCACATCTCATACATAGAGATCACTGCATCACTGATTCCTGATGGTAATGTGTGGAGTTGTACATAACGCTTGTAAGTCTGTCAAAAGCTGCCCTATGTTTGACCTTTGACCTTTTAAGAGGTGATTTTGGTGAACATATGTGGTAAACTATTATCAACTGAATGTTCTTGCCTCTTCATTTTTTTTTTATTTATAAGATAACAGACTCTTTCAGCCCAGGGCCTATAATTAAGTAAATATTCTGTCTCAACTTAAAACAAGAGGGCCTGAAAGGCCCAAAGTCGCTCACCTGAGATAACAAGATATTATTGGGACAAATCTTCTGACCAAGTTTTATGAAGACCGCCCCTTGGAAGCCATGTTTTTCAAGCAAACAAAATTATTTTCGAACTCATCCAAGATTTCATTGAGACCAATCTTCTGACCAAATTTCATGAAGATTGGACAATAAATGTGGCCTCTAGAGTGTTAACAAGGTTTTACTATAGCCATATTAGGAAAAATGCCCCGCCCCCTGGCGGCCATGTTTTTCAACCAAAGAGCATCATTTTTTAACTCTTCCAAGATATTATTGGGATAAATCTTCTGACCAAGTTTCATGAAGATTGGACAATAAATGTGGCCTCTAGAGTGTTAACAAGATTTTACTATGGCCATATATAGCCATATATGAAAAATGCCCCGCCCCTTGAGAGCCATGTTCTTCAAGCAAAGATTACCATTTTCAAACTCATTCAAGATATCATTGAGACAAATCTTCTGACCAAGTTTCATGAAGATCGGAAAATAAATGTGGCCTCTAGCGTGTTAACAAGGTTTTACTACAGCGATATAAGGAAAAATGCCCCGCCCCCTAGCGGCCATGTTTTTCAACCAAACGGCATCATTTTCGAACTCTTCCAAGATATTATTGGGATGAATCTTCTAACCAAGTTTCATGAAGATTGGACAATAAATGTGGGCTCCAGAGTGTTAGCAAGATTTTACTAAAGCCATATATAGCCATATAAGGAAAAATGCCCTGCCCCTTGGTAGCCATGTTTTTAAAGCAAGGGTTACCATTTTTGAACTCATCCAAGATATCATTGGGAAAAATCTTCTGAGCAAGTTTCATAAATCGGAAAATAAATGTGGACAATAGAGTGTTAACAAGGTTTTACTATAGCCATATAAGGAAAAATGCCCTGCCCCCTGGCAGCCATGTTTTTCAACCAACCTGCATAATTTTCAAACTCATCCAAGATATTATTGGGATGAATCTTCTGACCAAGTTTCAAAAAGATTGGACAATAAATTTGTCCTCTAGAGTGTTAACAAGATATTACTATAGCCATATATAGCCATATAAGGAAAAATGCCCCGTCCCTTGGCAGCCATGTTTTTCAAGCAAACGTAACCATTTTAAAACTCAACCATCATATCCAGAAAACACATGTTCTGACTAAATTTCATGAAGATTGGACCAAAAATGTGACTTCTAGAATGTTCACATGTTTCCTCTATATACATATAAAGAAAACTGCCCAGCCCCCTGGCAGCCATGTTTTTTCACCGATCTGGACCATTTTCGAACTTGTCCCCGATATTAATGAAAGCAATGTTTCCACCAAGTTTCATGATTGGGCAAAAATTGTGACTTCTAGAGTGTTCACAAGGTTTCTCTATAGCCATATCAGGAATACTGCCCCGCCCCCTGGCGGCCATGTTTTTCATAGACCAGAACCATTTTAAAACTCAACCAACATATCATTTAGACAAACATTTTGACGAAGTTACATGAAGATTTGGCAACAAATGTGACTTTAACAATGTTCACAAGGTTTTTCTTTTTTTTGACCTAGTGACCTAGTTTTTGTCCCATCATGACCCAGTTTCGAACTCAGTCGAGGTATCAATGGGACAAATGTTCTGACCAAGTTTCATGAAGATCGGACAATAAATGTGGCCTCTAGAGTGTTCACAAGGCAAAATGTTGACGACGCACGACGGACGATGGACAAAAGGCGATCACAAAAGCTCACCATGAGCGCGTTGTGCTCAGGTGAGCTAAAAAAAGAATCTAATTTTTAAAATGATTTAGACCATTATGCTAAATTTGGTGTTAACAGAGTATTTTCCAATTTACAATCTCACTTAAACCGGAGTTTGATGAAAAATATGTGCATATTCTTATTTCTGAGCTTTAGATTCTTGTGAGCTTACTAGAATTTTCAATACTCAGCTGAGTGGAAACGCAAATGCTATTTTCTTAGTAGAGTTAAAACAATGTTCATGATACTGTGCCGTTATGTTGATTGTGATGACTGCGTATAGTGGATACCTGTTCAAACATCTTCTTCTTGAGTTGGAGCTCCATGTTGCGTATCTCAGCCTCCTCAATGGCCTGCTCCGTCTCTTGATCCCTCATTAACGCCTGCAATCAAAAGAAAGGGTTTCATATTCATTATACACGTATTAGGCTTTGTATTTAATTTTCAATATAAAATTGTAACGTTTATCAAGTGTAAAACCTTTTTAATCGAACTCGTTTTAATATCTCCCTGGTTCCAAAGGTCTATTGCATCAGCCCATAGATGTAGGCAAAACAAAACTAAACAGTATGTATATCCATATTTGAGTGTCCTATACCCATCACCATACTGTATACTCCAATTAAAGTTTTGAAATTCTACCACTAATGTCTTCCTGCCATAACATGATGGTGGATCATACTACAAACAGATGTGCCTGGCTCTGGGTAAACCTAGTTAAATGTTTGTGGTTTGAGTGTCATTGGGAAAACCCAGTTAAATGTCATTGCAGATTAACTGGATTTTCTTTAAGGAGTGATTTTCTTTAAACAAAAAATACCATAGCCTGGGCTAATTTGGGACATTTTCCCCGTTTTCCCAAAGTGATGCTCAAATATATTAGAGCCCTATAGCCGTACCTTCCTCTGGACCTCGTCATCAAGGCGTTTAAGCTCCGCCTCCCTCTGGGACTTCTGGAAGTGCAGGAACTTCCTGCGAGCTGCGTCCAGCAACTGTAGCTCCTTAAACTTCACCTCACGGTTCAGGGCATTCAACCTGAAGAGAATAAGTTTTCTATATAACATTTAAAGGAAAACTTCCCTTATGCCTGGTGGCAAATTTTTTAGCAAATTTGAATAGACGTTTAAGAAACATTTAAATTTCTTTTGGCATCAAATATAATTATTAATTTTTTTAAATTGATATTTCAGTTTTTAATTCTTACAGATTCAATGGTCTCAGATTATTAATTTTTCAGGAGCTCTACAAATCCTTCTTTACACGAGGGCCGCAACACCGAGGTTTTAAAGATGTTGAGTTAAAAAAAGAACAAAAAACACAACTTTATATATCATCAATCACTTGATTTACAAGAGCACCGCATAACGGGTGCCACGCTAAGCTGCAAAAGCTTGTCAGAATTTTTATTTTTTTATTTTTTTTAGAGGTCACAGTGACCTTGACCTTTGACCGAGTGACCCAAAAATGGGTGTGGTGTGTAGAACTCATCAAGGTGCATCTACATATGAACTTTGATTTTAGAGCCTATGTTAAAGTTTTATATTAGAGGTCACAGTGACCTTGACCTTTGACCTAGTGACCCAAAAATGGGTGTGGCGTGTAGAACTCATCAAGGTGCATCTACATATGACGTTTCAAAGTTGTAGGTGGAATCACTTTGACTTTAGAGCCTATGTTAAAGTTTTATATTAGAGGTCACAGTGACCTTGACCTTTGACCTAGTGACCCAAAAATGGGTGTTGCATGTAGAACTCATCAAGGTGCATCTACATATGAAGGTTCAAAGTTGTAGGTTGAAGCACTTTGATTTTAGAGCCAATGTTAAGGTTTTAGCACGACGCCTACGGCGGACTATGACAATAGCTCGGGTTTTCTCCGAAAACAGCCGAGCTAAAAATACAAGGTGAGCACTGGATATATGTTTATCATTCCATTCATGGGTTTTCATCTGATCAATTCAGTTGTAGAAACAGGGCCCATATATCCCAATACATTTCTAGACTTAAGAATAAAGAATGTGCTTCAAAACAAACAAAAATGTGTCCAGTGTTTGAATATATGCAGGCTTTCACTTGTAAACAGGTTATTAATAAAGTTTCTATAATAGAAGGAGGTAGGAGGAAGCAGTGGTTGCCAACAGAAATTCTTGAATATTCCAAATTAAAGAATATTCTTTATTCTTAGACTTGAGTGAATACGGGCCTAGAACTCGTACCGTTTCCTCTGGTCTGTGAGTTTCTGCTCCTCATCGTGGATCATCTTGCGTCGTTTGTCCTCCGCCTCCAGGAGCAGTTTCTGTTGCCGGTACCAGGCTTCTTCCTCCTGCTGTCTACGCTGGGTCTCGTGCTGCATGTCCATAGACACCTGCCTGCAACACACGCGGGGAACCGGCTAGAATAATGTTTATCTTGATTGTGTCTGAGTTTCAATCAGAAGTTTGAATCTGGGCCTAGTTAGGTCAAATCCTGGTCACCTGGTGAAGTCTTCAACAAATGTTCCTTGAACACAGGTAAGCGCTTAACGGCCATCATGGCCCTATTGTTGATTACTTAACCACCTTAGCACTGAGGGAACCAGCTTACTTGTATGTGCTCATTTGTATGATTGAAGTCATCTGCTTAGTTAAGTTGTAGCCCTTTTCAACAGTTCTTAACCCTTTCCCACTGAGAAGCAACGTGAAAATGGCAATATGCAAACAGCATAAAACCTAAACAGCCTGCGAATACTGTAAAACCATTAAATTTCGTGTGGTACGAATTTTCGTGGATTTTGTTGTTCCGCTGAACCACGAATTCAAGTACCAACGATTATTTTTACATTTTTAATCCAAAATCAGTCCTTTCCGAATGTCATTGCCAACATTCTCTATTGTTTTCGGTTATCAGAGATATTTGATTGAGATATGCTAGGTAATACAATATGTTGTTTTCTTGATAAGTGTTTGGGTAATAATACTTTTTAAATCAAGCACGGAATTTAAACTGTACATCAACGATTGTTCCCTTTTTTTACGTGACGTCGTCAAATTAACAGTTTGCAGATTTAATCACATATGTCAATTAGTGCCAATTAAAGTTAAAAGAGACAGAACGGTTTTCACACCTGTATTTTGGGGACCATATTACTCAATTGTTACTACTAGGGAACCGATTGAGCAGAGAATTGCAAATATTGTCAAAACAACATTGATGGCAATTAGCGAGCGGGGACCCACAAGATCGCCGCTTATTTGCTCTTATCGACAATAATCGGCAACACTTTCATGCTTCAGTGCACATAAATCACACACCTTGCTGTCAACACACATTAGCAGATTATTCTTCGTTATTACTCTGGTTGTTTTAAGAAAAGTTTAATTATTATGACTGTCAATCTTCCCATGAAATCCACGAAATTACGTGTCAACGAATTAGTTGTTTTTTTATTAAACCACGAAATTTCATACCGACGAATTTCTATACGTTTACAGTAACTCGCAGTCTGTTCAGGTTTTATGCTGTTTGCTGCTCATCAGTATCTAAGGGTTGGAAATAAAGCCTTTAAAACTTGAATCTAGTAATTAAGATTTTAAATCAAATTTCACTTTCTATGGAATTACAAATATGTGAAAATACGTATCTAAGCGGTAAAGGGTTAAGACATATCATTACGGTCAATTAACATGTGCACACTTTCCAGATTAAGTTGATTTACCATTATTAAGTGCATATATTGACAAATGTAGAACTTAAACCAGATGCAGTAGATTACTATAGAAAATTTTCATGACTAATTATTGCACAAGGCATGGAACCTGTATATTGATTTAAATAGAGGAAACAACTCTACCTTTGTCTAAGATAGTCCAGCTCTTCTAGTCTGATTCTCTCCCTTTCTTGAACCTTGAAGATATTTGAATAATCCTCGAAATCTTATTTAAATATACTATCAACTATGAAATAAAAAATATTTGTTTAAGATATCAGATAGTTTTATGAACTTATGATATTTGTTGAAAATATTTGAGTCAAACTATAACTTTGGATATTTTTAAATATATCAATAAGTCAATTATGAACATGGGATATTTGTGAAGATATCTGATAATATGAATATGAAGCCTGAATATCTGTTGTTTTAAATATTTGATAATTAATCAGGAACTTGCGATAAACGTTTAACATACCTGATAATCAACGATGAACTTGGGATATTTGTTGAAGACTGGGTATTGTCCCTTGGTTAGGGGTTTGTAATCCTCAAGAGTATTTTTAGGGTGAATATCATCGGGGGTGGCGTCCATGATTCTGTAGGCCTCTTTCAACACTTGCTTCAAGTCAACTGCATTACGATGGTGGAAGAAATACTGCAAATAATGCATTGGTCAACTTATATATCTCTGTTTGTAGATACTGGTAACACATTGATGATCTGGCAGTTTCGAACAATGTACAGAGAAAAGGTAGAAAGGAAATAGTGTAGCACAATGACCTATGATTTGTTAGCACAACACATTTTTTTGCATAACGTATCCAACACCTTAACATTAAAAAGGGACAGTGGATGAACTTTTTCTACTAGTGCTGTCATAATTACATAAACAATGTTTTAAGACTAAATTTTTCTTATTTTCATCTTTAATGGGAATGTAAGTTTTTTAAAATTTGGGCTAAAAATCTGCAAAATACGGTGAGTAAAGTACCATATAAGCTAGAATGCACAAATGTCCTTGACACTTTCTGCATTTTTAATTTTAAATGTTGACCAAGAGACCGTCTCGATAAACCCTTGTTACATTGTTACGATTCGTACGCCATTTGCATTGATATGTTTAAAAGCAAAATGATGAGTTATGACCATCATAACTCACAAGCCCTTATTCGTTACAAGGGATTTATATAAAGAGGGACATCTAGTGGTAAAGAAAAAGGCCAAGGAGGCAACACTCTGTCTTTTCACTGTGGTGGACCTTTGCTTATCAGTGCCCTTATCATAAATCTTCCCCACTTTCCAGTGCATACCCTGAAGTCATCAAGCTCGACACACTGCATGAGAGGTCCCCGCGCACACATGGCGTAGGCTGCCACAACCATGAGCAGGAAGGCTGGGTGGTTGCTGAACACGTTGTCAAACAGCATCATCCACTCCTCTTGTGTTAGCACCTCGGAGAACAACGTCTCCAGCAATGGCCATGCGTAGATCTGCAACAAAGTGAACATGGCGGCATTGTTAACCTTTTAACGCTTAGGTACACATTTTGACGCATTTGTAGTCCCTTAGAAAATGAAGTTAAATTCAAGACCTTTCTTAATAGATTCAAGTTTTAAAGGCTTCATTTCCAACCATTAAATACTGATTTGCAACAAACAGCATATAACCTGAACAGACTGCAAGTTATTTGTTTTATTCTGGTTGAACATAGCCATGTTTACTTTCCTTTTTAAAAGGAAAGGGTAAACTAGATTCATGTTGGGTGAAAATGATTCAGTCATATGCAAATTAATACACCACTTTATCTAACTTGTTTTATATTAATAGGAGATAAATCTGATGTATGCTATATCACTTAGGTATGTGTCACACTAAAACTATATCACTTGGATGTGTCACACTAACACTATATGATATCACTTGGATATGTGTCACACTAATACTATATCACTTGGATATGTGTCACACTTATACTATATAACTTTGATATGTGTCACACTAATACTATATCACTTGGATATGTGTCACACTAATACTATATCACTTGGATATGTGTCACACTAATACTATATCACTTGCATATAGATAACACTCATATTATATCACTTGGATATATCTTGCACTCATATACTTGATCACATGGATATATCTTACAATCATACTTTATCACATCTTACAATCATACTTTATGACTTAGATATACCGTTGATGAGTTATTGATTGGAAACTATTTTCACACTTTGTGACAGTGACCTTGACCTTTGACCTAAATGAGCTAAATAATTCATATAGAGCTAGGACTTATGTAACTTTTGTGATTTTAAAATGCAATCTTATCTAACAAGTATAAAAACAAACAAGTTTAGAAGTGTCTTAAGTAGGCTTTGTGTATCTTCAAATTGACTGAAAGTTGAGGCCTGGATATGGCAAAAACCTACTCCTATTCCGTATGAGGAGAGACATTGTAATTGTGGTCATTACTCAAAGATGAGTATCACTTTGTAATTGAATGTAAACAACATACAGAAATAAGAAAGTTTTACATTATTACTACTATTGGAAGAAAATATGTTTAAATTTGTTGAATTAATGAAATCCAAAAATGTTCGAACCAATAACAATCTTGCCCAATATGTGAACAAAGTCTTTACACTTAAAAACTTGTTTAATCTTTATTATGATTATCCTAAGACTATTAGAACATACATGTATTCGTACATAACCATTTTATGTAGATTTATCATGATAACAAGGATTGACCTCTTGCTTATTTTTTGTTTGTATATGAAAATGTACTCTATTTTTTTTTAATTTAGTCACTTGATCACTTGCTTGTTATATACATAACATTTATATGTTGTATACTCATGGACAGTTGTTTATTGTATAAACAATCGAACTGTTAAAACTGTTTCAACCTTATTTGAACTCAACAAGAGGGACATGCACAGTCTTCAAGATACACTTGTTCACAACTTTAATTGGTCACCAAGTTTTTAACCTGTAGAGATAAACATTCGACCATGTTTAGTTAAGATTAGGAAATAGTTGCCTTAAGAATTGTTAAACGTATTTGCTTTTTAAGATTAAACCTTGTGGCCTAGTGTTTAGATACACATAACTCTGATTCAAATTTGGCCTAGATGTCAAAAACACATTCTGACCAAGTTTCCTCAAAACTGAATTACCCCGGTATTTCTAGAGTGGAAACAAGGTTTTTCTTAGATTTCACTATGTGCTCATGTAAGCTAATAAAACACATCTATTTCAGAATAAATTTAAAGCATTCAAACATTTTTATAGTGAAACTACTTTATTATTTTGTAATATAGGAATTTTAGTTGTTTTAAGTTATTTACTTTTATGCAAAATACCACTGGTAAGCATGGGTGCAATTATGTAAATGTTAATTTTTAAGAATGTATCTTTCTGAAAAATTTACCTTATTAAGACGATCTATTTTTCATTATATATTATATATAAAAAATTATATATTAAGATTTACCACAGAGACCATAACCCGATAAATAAAGAAAAATACTGTTCAGTTCTTATAATTACATTAAGCAGATATGTGAACATATTAAAAGCTAGATCTGATGTTTTCAGATGGCATACTATTCACATTTCAGTTTGGGTTTCATCTTTAATTAACATCCAATTATTGACATTTGCAACAAATTTTGACATCATTTTGCTATTGACGAATAAAAATAATTAATTTGCAAAGATTAACGACATCGTTTTGCCAATTTTTATAAATATGTGGTAATGTCATGAATTTTATGTTTTTATTTGCTTTGGTTCATCATGAAATGATAAAAGGTCACGCAGGCAGATTATCAAATCAGATTTAGCAATTTTGTCAAAATGAAAAAAAGTAGTAATTATAACTCAATCAAAAATATCACAAAAAACAAGTGATGTAAAATATTAAAATACTTTAATAATACATATTCACAATTAAATATATACATCTTTATACAAATTGCAATATAAACATAGCACTTGTCAAATTAAAAGCTTTACATGATCTTTACATGTTAATTCAAAAGTTGAAAATAACCGTCACATTATGTAATTACTTTACCAGTATACAGCATGACTATCTGCAGAATATTCCTTGTTACATGTTAAACAATCATTTTCAAGGATTGTGCAAGTTAAGATACTTAGGAAAGATGCGCGTGAAAGCTGCTAAGAACACAAAACTGAAAGTACATAAAACATGGTGCAAGTTCATACATGTGTATACTCAGAAAACATACTCATGATTACTATCACTAACACTAAACTGAAATTACACAAATTTCAGTCATTGCAAAACTTTCCCAGCTGAAAGTTCATAAATCTCAATCACTGCAAATCTTCCCCAACTGAAAGTGCATAAATCTCAGTCACTGCAAAACTTCCCCAGCTGAAAGTACATCAATCTCAATCACTGCAGAACTGCTCCAGCTCATCACCGCTTGAATTGTACGAGTCTGAGAGAAGCCCAGTAGGACCCCTGAGGAACGCGTGTGAAGTCTGAACGATATCGCTGAGCTGCTTGATAATGTCACCATAGAGTCGCGGCTGAGGGCGGTTGTTACCGGACAACTCTGAACAGATGCTAATCAAGCGCTTTTCCACTTGGATTTTCTGCTTCTTAGGTTTTGTGTTGTTGGTGCGGTTACGTTTGTTTGCAAACCACGCCTTCACCTGAGAGAGAGAAAGTCCCCCGAGATTTGCTAGCGCCTGTTTTTCTTCGTCTGTCGGATAGGGGTGATCAATATGCTTCTCATACCAGTCGGTCATCACTTCAATACCTCTTGAGCTTAGTTGGCGACCTTTCACCTTCGAGCTGGAAACTTCTCTGTTGGACGGCATGCTGATTTTGAGTAGTTCCAGACTTGCCGTAACACGATTGGTCAAGTGCATACGCTGCTGATCGTGATGAACATGTATACGATTTAACTCCCGCTGGTACTGAGAAACACTCAACATGTTGTTCTCTTTCAAGTCCTGAATTGCCTCGTTACGTTCATTTTCAATGCTCGAACACTGCTTGTTGTAAAACTCATGCAGTTCAACGACTTTCTGGTTGCCAGAAGGCATCACCTGCTGAAAGTCCGACATCAGATTGGCCTCCTGTATGGCTACGATGTTTGGATCCAGGGAAGTCTCCTGCTGAGGCTCCTCGACCTTCATCAGTGACACGGGGATGCTTGCTGTCTGCTGCACATCGCTCATCAGCGTATCCCTCAGGGCTCCAAAGTAAGGGTTGGATGTAAGCCGCACAAAATCAAAGTCTGAAACTTCAGCTTTCACAGATGAACGCAAAATTGCTGCCATTTTTTTCTATCTCTAATTGTTGTACTTAATTTAAACTTATTGCCTTTTTTCGCTTATGTGTGTGTGTCTAATTTTAAGCTCAATGTGGTTAATGGCAATGATAGTCAAACTGATACTTATATATCAACTGCTTCACTTGTAGTCCACTTTGTCAGAAATGATGACTATTTCCAGGTGTGAACATTCCCACACAAACATGAAACTTTCCCAGATACAAGTGCCACCCTGCACAAAAACTGGTCACACAGTGTCTGCACTACAGCCTACACACTGATTATTATCCAATAAACTCTAATTGTGTTTTTTCCAATATCAATCAACTGCCCTGCAAATATAGCAATTATAACTGTACTTGGGAGGTGCTGGAATATTTAGTGTATTTCTCACTCATAGGCAAAACAACTGCCAGCCAATCAAATCTGATATATTGCTAATTCAACCAATCATCTTCTATTGTGATTTCAATTAAGTGTCAATCAAATATTTAAGTGAACAATCAAAATGCAGGATCCTAGTTAATGATGGCATGCACAAATAACTCACTAAAAGCACATGTCAGCAATACAAGCCAATACAAACTGTTATAACAATTAAATAGGTGAACATTTTATTGCCAAACAACCAAATGAGTGATTAACTGTACATTTGGATTATCAGAATTATTATTTTTTGTGCATTTAGCTGTATTCCAAAAAAACAATTATGGCAAATTAAACAGTTATTTGTAAGGGTTATATACATGTAGATATTTCAATATGATAACATTTTATATTTTCTTTATTAAAATTGTCTAGCAATTCATCATAACTACCATCAAATCAACATTAAATATTTAAATTATAATTGTTGAAATATGTTCAATAGGTCTAACAGTTCAAAATTTTAGTTGACCAAGTAAAGCTTGATACCTGCAGGAACAATGTATTGCATAATATTTTGTACTGAGTCACATTCACACATATACAATATATGGCTGCAACAAGTTAAAATATGCATCACACGCTTACATGTTTGAAAGACAATACTATTAATATTCAAAAGATCTATATTATAAGTTTAATGAGTTTTTTTATTTTTGGTCTCAAAGACATCCTTCAGAAACGCTTATTGAATAATTAAGAGTTTTTTTTATAGCATGAGAGGACTGGGACTTAAAATATATTTTCTGCAAAATCTACAATATTTAGACAAATCTGAAATGATTATAAAAATCACAAGTTGTTTTGCCATCACCATGATTTAAAGCCAGGTTCTTAAAGAGCAAAATACTTGTGGGGTTCCTAATAAACAATTTGTTTTTTCTATACTGGTATATTCTGTAAATCTGCAACAGGTTTTATGCTGTTTGCTGCTCATCAATATCTAAGGGTTGGAAATGAAAAAACTTAAAAACTTTAAAACTGCCATCTAGTGAGACAGGTCTTTAATTAAACTAAGGGACTAAATAAGCGTAAAAATAATTTATTATGTACCTAAGTGGTAAAGAGTGAACATTCTTTTTGAGATAACATGAACTGAACAAATGTACTAAAAGTACAACAAGAGGGCCTGAAGTTGCTCACCTGAGATTTAAAGGAACTGACCTGTTTTGTGCAGCCCAAGATGTCATTAGAACAATATGTTCTTACCAACTTTCATGACTAGTGAACACCCTGGCAGCCACGTATTTAAACAGACCTGAACCATTTTCATCCACATCCAAGATATCATTTAAACAAATATACTGACAAAGTTTCATGAAGATTCATAAGTCCATATAAGGAAAAATGCCCCGCCCACTGGTGGCAATGTTTTTCAAGCCACCGTAACCATTTTTGAACTTGTCAAAAGTATCATTGGGACAAATCTTCTGACAAAGTTTCATGATGATCGTACGATAAATATGGCTTCTAGAGTGTTAACAAGGTTTAACTATAGCTACATGTATATAAGGAAAAATGCCACGCCCCCTTGGCGGCCATGTTTTTCCACCAACCTAAACCATTTTCAAACTCATCCAAGATATCATTGGGACAAATCATCTGACTAAGTTTCATGATGATCGGACAATAAATGTGGCCTCTAGAATGTTAACAAGGTTTTACTAAAGAATGATATATAGCCATATCAGGAAAAATGCCCCGCCCCCTGGTGGCCATATTTTTTGGGCCACCACAACCATTTTCGAACAGATCCAAGATATCATTAGGACAAATCTTCTGACCAAGTTTCATGAAGATCAGAAAATAAATGTGACCTCTAGAGTGTTAACAAGGTTTTACTATAGCCATATTAGGAAAAATGCGCCGCCCCCTGGCCTGGCAGCCATGTTTTTCAACCAACCGTCATCATTTTTGAACTCATCCAAGATATTATTGGGATGAATCTTCTGACCAAGTTTCATGAAAATCAGACAATAAATGTGTCCTCTAGAGTGTTCACAAGGTTTCACTAAAGCCATATATAGCCATATAAGGAAAAATGCCCCGCCCCTTGGCAGCCATGTTTTTCAAGCAAACGTAACCATTTTTGAACTCATCCAAGATATCATACAAACCAATCTTCTGACCAAATTTCATGAAGATTGGACAATAAATGTGGCCTCTAGAGTGTTAACAAGGTTTTACTATAGCCATATAAGGAAAACTGCCCCGCCCCTGGGCGGCCATGTTTTTTCACCGATCTGGACCATTTTCGAACTCGTCCGAGATATCAATAAAACCAATCTTTTGACCAAGTTTCAAGATGATCTGCAAAAATTTTGACTTCTAGAGTGTTCAAAAGGTTTCTCCATAGCCATATAAGGAATACCGCCCCACCCCCTGGCTGCCATGTTTTTCAACGGACCGGAACCATTTTTTAACTCAACCAACATATCATTAAGACAAACATTTTGACAAAGTAACATAAAGATTGAGCATCAAATGTGACTTCTACAGTGTTCACAAGGTTTTTCTTTTATTTGACCTAGTGACCTAGTTTTTGACCCAGCATGACCCAGTTTGGAACTAAGTCAAGGTATCAATGGGACAAATGTTCTGACCAAATTTCATGAAGATCAGACAATAAATGTGGCCTCTAGAGTGTTCACAAGGCAAAATGTTGACGACGGACGACACACGACGATCACAAAAGCTAAAAAGCATTTGAAAACTATTTTTTTTTGTCATAAATCCTGATACAGTTTACCCCAGAGTACACCGTGGCAGCCAGACTAATAACCAGTAAATTTACAGTTTACATTAAATCAGAAATAATATAGGCTCATCCTTGACATTTTCTGTAAGCTGATTGTCATATCTATTTCTATCATAGATATTAAATTATTTGACATTTTCTGTAAGCTGATTGTCATATATATTTCTATCATAGATATTAAATTATAACATAGTGGGTGCCAACACTAGGCTGTGGGTGCAGTTTTGACATTGTGACCTTGACCTTTGACCTAGTGACCCAGAAAATGGTGTGGCGTGTAGAACTCATCAAGATGCAGCTACATTTATGAAGTTCCAAAGTTGTAGGTGAAAGCACTTTGATTTTAGAGCCAATGTTAAAGTTTTAGCATGACAAAAGCGGACTGCGGACGACGAGCTGGCTTTGACAATACCTCGGGTTTTCTGCGAAAACAGCCGAGCTAAAAAGGGGAGTCATCATGAATTATTTTTAAGTAATTATTTTTTTTAAGCCATATATTTTTTACAAATGGCCATTTTAGCAATGCATTAATTATGGACGGTAAAAACATGTGTCTAAAATACATAAATACTGAACAATGCTCTTAAAGTTAAACTGAATAGTCAAGAATACATTTTATAAGTATGAACATATTTAAAACAAGGGCTGTTTGTTAAACATGCATGTCCCCCATATGGGCTGTCAGTTGTAGTGGCAGCCATTGTGTGAATATGTTTTTTGTCACTGTGACCTTGACCTAGGCCTAATTATTCTTGAGTTATCATCAGGAAACCATTTTACTGTTTCGAGTCACTGTGACCTTGACCTTTGACCTAGTGACCTGAAAATCAATAGGGGTCATCTGCCAGTCATGAACAATGAACCTATGAAGTTTCATGATACTAGGTGTAAGCATTCTTGAGTTATCATCCCGAAACCATTTTACTGTTTAGAATCACCGTGACCTTGACCTTTGACCTAGTGTCCTTAAAATCATTACGGGTCATCTGCGAGTCATGATCAATGTACCTATGAAGTTTCATGATCCTAGGCAAAAGCGTTCTTGAGTTATGATCCGGAAACCATTTTACTGTTTCGGGTCACCGTGACCTTGACCTTTGACCTAGTGAACTGAAAATCAATATGGGTCATCTACGAGTCGTGATCAATGTACCTATGAAGTATCATGATCCTAGGCATAAGCGTTCTTGAGTTATCATCCGGAAACCATTTTACTATATGGAGTCATCCTTGACCTTTGACCTAGTGACCTGAAAATCAATAGGGGTCATCTGCGAGTCATGATCAATGTACATATGAAGTTTCATGATCCTAGGCATAAGCGTACTTGAGTTATCATCCCGAAACCATCTGGTTGAGGGACGGACATACGGACCGACCGACATTAGCAAAACAATATACCCCCTCTTTTTTCTAACACCTGAGATGAAAATTATGTTCTATAATGGGTACGTAACACCAATTATTGATTATGGATGTGTCACATGGCAACATGCAAATACTAGAGATATGAACAGAATATCAAAACTGAAAAAAAGGTTTTAAAGAGTAATATTACGTAATGATTTGAATATAAATGATCATAATTTTTCGCAAAAATTCAATGGATTTTTATTTAAAAACAGATGTAAATATTTCACAAGTATACTTATTTGCAAATCTCTCCATATATATCAACGACCTGATAAAACTAATAAATAACAATAATTACAATTTAAGATCGATATCAAACAATTATTTGACGCATAAAATACCTTACTCAAACCTTTTAAAAAAGTCGTTTAATTACTCTGGTATGGTAATATGAAACCACATACCGGTTACCGGTAGTATTCAACCATCTCTCACTCTCACCACTTTCAAACATAGGTTTAAGAAATATTTCCTTATTGAGGCGCAAATGAGTTTCACGCGTAATTATATTTTGTGCGTTCTTGTTTACTTCTTGATATTGTTATTGGTCTTGTTAATTAAGATGTTAATTTTATGTGTGTGTATAGCTAGGTGTGTGCGTGTGGGGGGTGTGCATGTGCCTGCGTGATAGTGTGCTTATGGGAAAATGTAATCAACAAGAAATTAATATTCTTAAATACTTCCTGTAAATAAATAATTGTTTCTCAAGACCATTTCAATATTCAAATAGAAATTAATAATATAAGAGAAGTCATTTAATAGAGTTGCTTTTTATAACACTTCTACATGTATAACACTGTTACAGTACTCTTATGTCCGTCAAAGTCTACATGTTTCGCATGATAATGCAGAAATGCATTACACATATCATAGTTGTTTGAAGGCCTCATTGAAAATAAGATTGCCATTGTTAAACTGTTTGCATGACTTTGTATCAATGTGTTAATGAGTAACCTTCAAAAAATAAAGAGATTATTATTATTATTATAATGCTTTAAATTGAAAATTTAAACATTAGAACTAAATAGCTCCATTAAAAGTAATAATGAAATTAAAGAAACAAAAAAAGTCAAGAAATTTACAACTGCGCTCATACAATGCCTGATGCTTTTTATACCTCATATAAGCAATCCTAGTAATGTCTAAAAATATAACAATAACAACAGAACTCTCCAACTATTTTGCATTTGTAATGCTTTCTGATTTTCAGGTTTTTAAATTGCCAAAAGATGTATATAATTGATATTTTAGAGCATGCTAAGTGTTCAGAATTATAATTTCCTCCCAAATATCATAACTACAACAAAAATATGCAATTCTGAAACATTTTTTTTTCAATTAGACAATTTACCAAAACATGAAAAGATTCTTTTAAGAAATGAATTTTTGAAGTCATAAAATATTGTCTGATATGTAATACATCTAATTTTTTTTGCTTATTATAATAGACAAAAGTGCTTGGAATTTTAATTTAGTAATGAAAAAATATACCAGCATAGAATACATATAAAGAAATTGAAAGGTTTGCTTAAGTTATTTTATGCCACAGCAATTTAAGATGAGAGATTAATTACTGGGAAAAAACACACCAGATACAAGTATCATTTTATAGTTTTTTTAAAACAAATATGGCTAAAAAATATACATATAAAATACCACTTAATACATCACTAAAAACAAGAGATAATAGATGACATTTTTATTTTGGCAATTTAATTATATAAAATAGAAAATGAATTTGTTTGTGTTTCGTTTTAATAATCCATTACTCTACCAACAGTATCCTCTATTCCTATAACTTCGTGCAGCCTTATAAGATCGTGTACTTTTTTATGATGTAAACTTCTAAGCAACATTGGAACGCACATGCCTGAAAACTGTTCACTTTTGTAACGCGATAATTTCCACAGCCAATAAGACAAAAATGCATGAGGAAAAAACAATAAATATGATATAAATTGTCCGTTTTTTCTGACCTCGTTCCTAAAGAAATAGCCTAAACAATGTTTAAAATCTGAGCATTTCCTTCACCAGACGGACAGGGCTATGTTTGTCAATGTTTTGATCGTAAAATGTTGTTAGGGTAGTTTCCCTTGGAGGCCCGTCTCGAATTTGTATTATGCTCTCTGTTATGAGTACTTTGCATTTCAATACGATTAAGTGCAAGCAGAAAATTTTACCCCCCATATTATGACACGAGACCATACGTTAAGATCGTGACCTGGGCCTATTGCGATAAATGTTCTCACTGCGTCCATTTCGGATTTTGTCAAAAAACAACTGTCAGAAGGGGTGACAGCTTTTTATGCCCCCATTTTGAATATAATTTTATTTAGCTATTCTCCGTTTGTAAAAACACTTTATCTACTAGACTAGACCTCTGAATACAGTTATCACAGTTCATATTTCGTTTTTATGAAGACCAGTTGTGCATTGTGTTCAATACAGTTTATTCACAAAATTCATCTAAAACAACACATATTTAATACAAATAAACACATATTCACAAAAACATATATTGGTTATTATGAAGACATCCCAGTGCCTCTCTATGACGTCATCAAAATCGGTGCACGATCTTATGGGGTAATTCTGTGTGACGCAGACTACGATGTACATGAATGTTTAAAGGTACGTAACTCCATTATTATTATCTGACAACCAACATATTTCACTCGTAATCTGTTAAACAAAAGATAAATCATTAAGTATATATCAAGTTTAGTTATTGTCTAATGATTTTTCATAAAAGATATGCCTTTGAAGTTTAAGGTGCATGAACTTATAGGTTTAGAGGCGACACCATGCTATATTTTCTTCTTTGTAAATGAAAGTTTTTTTCTCCCTTTTAATACATTTTTTGTCAAATGGAAGTTATTTTATAATTTTATAAGCAATAAACTGTTTTTTTATTTAAATTAGCATAACTTTAATACAGAAGTGACATGCAGTTTGTTTAGCTTTCAAGTCAATGAAAATAAATTACAGAAAAATGGAAATGATCATACATTGTTGGTTTCCGGGAAATTGTTCCTGGGGACAGTCATTCCTACGCTAACTTTGATAAGGCGGACATTCGTTTCTACGTTATTCTAACAACCCAGACAGTTGTTCCTATGCTGTTTTGACAACCCAGACAATCTTTCCTACAATATTTTGACAAAACAAGACAATCTTTACAACATAATTTTGACATCCCCTCCAATCAAAGGGCGGGGCGAGTTAGTGGGGAAACATGTGAAATAAGACTGTGAGCAACCAGTGTAAGCCTGTAAGTATGTCGCTTGTCAAATTTCTTCAGAGTGTTCAACACCAAATTCGTCTTGACCACTATGATTATTGTTTTCAATAATCATTAATGACTTGTATACATCCAGCTGTATGTATGAATTCATGAACATATGTGTTTCTTTTTTTTTTTGCTTGCTTTCGTTTGGATATTATATTGTGTACATATGTATGAACAGGTAGATATGTGCTCATTTCCTTTCAAGTGCATAACATCACAAGTACAAGTTAATAAATAAAGAACAGCATTTAAATTATTTTTGCAGTTCTCATGTTTTATTCTATTCGCAATTTTGGCACTTATTCAAATTAATGTTATTTTGGAACCATGTAGGAATGATTGTCTGAGCTGTCAAAATATTGTAGGAACAATTTACCAGGTTGTCATAATAATGTAGGACCAATTGTTTGGTTTGTCAAAACAACGTAGGTACGATTGTCCCTGTTGTCAAAATATTGTAGGAACGATTGTCCTGTTTGTAAAAACAACGTAGGAAGACTGTTCGGGTTGTCAAAATAATGTAGGAACGATTGTCCGGGCTGTCAAAATATTGTAGAAACGATTTTCCGGGCTGTCAAAATAATGTAGGAAAAATTGACCAGGGTGTCATAATAATGTAGGAATGACTGTCCGATTGTCAAAATAACGTAGAAGACTGTCCGCCTTGTCAAAAATTGCATAGAAACGATTGTTCATGTGAAAGATTGTCCTTGATTCTACATTGTTAGCAGATCAAATGTGGATATGAATGGTTGGGTACTGCCCTACTACCTGATTCCAAGTGAAAAAATAAGGCTATGTGCAGCACACAAATACCGCTATAATCCACGATATATCTTATCTTATATTCATCTGACAATAATCCTTACTTATTTAGATACTAAACTAAATTGCATGCCTTTGTTTTAACATTGGGCGAGTGGAACACCAAAGTGTGGCAGAGTGCATTTCTTGAACTTTAATAGTATTTAGAATCCAAATTTAAGATGAATCTAAAACATATATCTAGTTTGAAATCGGCACTCTCCAGCCTAAATAAGTTGATACTTATTGAATACAAATTGCATCGGTTAATATTTGAGTAGCTAAATTCATGGATAATATATATATAAAGCAATTAAAATGATAGACCATTCAAAGTAACGCAAGTTGGGTAGCTTCTGTTGTCTTAATTGCAAGATGAAGAATTGTAAATAACGTGTCAATTAACTTGGACAATATATTTTCAAACACGGTGCATTAATATAAAATGTACATGCAAACTGACAGATAAATAAAAACGAAATTCTACTCCTACATAGATATCCTATCGCATGCCTATTATCATCTTGTCAATTAGTGGCAGCTGTTATCGAAACAGGGACTGATACACGGAAGATGTCTTATCTACACAATAATGTTACTTTGTACTTAAACATTCTTTGGAAGTTGGCATAAAAATCAAATATTTTAATCGGAATGTTGGATTTGAATATCCTGCAGATTTTCAAGTACTCGGAAATTCAAACTCATACTTAGTATTTGCATATGGTATGATAACACGGCAACATAGGTTGCACAATCTGTGCACCTTTCTTATAACGCCATTCCGTGTATAATGCAGTTTTGCAACTTTTTTCCAGTTAACTACATGTATTGGAGTTGCTGAGTATACTGTTGCCAAAGCTTTACCTTTCTTCCTTATTTTGGTGTCATGAAAACTACCAACCCATATAGGTTTTGTTCAAGCTCACAAATTAACAAGAAAAAAAATGAAACTGCAGCCCACGTACCTGTGAGGTGACGTTGTACTTGACAAAATGCTGGAGGAGGTATCTATCATGGTGACCAATCACATTCTCTATAATGCCCAGGATGTTGATGGGAGGATTGGGGAAGTACTCAAACCAGTGCTGGGCATAGTTCACTAGAAACACAGACATGGTATTATAGGTTAATTAATGTGAAACAATATGATAAAGTTTCATAAGAGTTGGCAAAATCAATTGATTGATTGTCTAAGTTGTATCAGAGCATAAACTTACACATGAAAAATTTGCTACAAAATTGATTCCTTTTAAAACAGCATTTTCAAAAATGGGTGGTCGTGCTACCAAAGCTCATAATTACTTACATATTTTATGTTAATTAATAAGCTGAAATGCCTGCATATTACTTATCCAGTAAGTTGATATTGTGTGTACAATTCTTTTTGATCAAATTGTATTTATACATATCAGAGCATTCCTTTAACCCAAACTCAAGGGTTTTGACACAAGGAAATTACAAAAGATGCTGTCACTTTTGACAAAGAGCATTTTTGGACTTGCATCATTAAGCTGACTATCCAAATTAGTCAAAAAGCGAAAGTAAAAGTTAATAATACTTGGCATAAATTTGCCCCCATGAAAATTTGGCTCATAAGAGTCATTTACTCTTCACTTCCACAGTTTAAGGAAAGCCCTGATATATGTATCGTGATTTAAACCATCCAAACCCATTACAAATCAACTCACAGTAAAAAAAAACGGTCGTTAAAATCAAACATTATATGAATTAAAAGCAATCAATTTTTACAGAAGATATTTCTAATGCAAATCAGACATAACATTCTGTATAATAAAGTATCTTACACATTTTCTGAGTAAGATACAACAAGTACCTATTTGCTTGCCAACACTTACCCAAAATGCTAGCGATAATCTCAAATGCGACAAGGTGATTGTTCTGGAACACCTTCACAAATGGGAAAGCCAACACAGGCAGGTACTGGGTCTCGCCAAAGATTGGTGACCAGTTGGCAAGGGCAGACAGAATTCTGCAAATAAAAACCAAGACTTTTGGATTTTTGATATTTTTTTTTTATATATTGTAAAAATAAAAAAAAGAGAAAGTTAAATTATTGTTTTCTGGTAATCACTTGTTTGTTTTTTGCAATCAATTGTTGTTATTTTTAATCAGTAAAATTACTTTGACATAACATTTTGTATATGCCACATCAAAGGACCATAACATGTATCTCTTAATAGAAACAATGTTGACAAAATTTAAGCATGTCTTATCCTGAAGTCCTTTAAAAATGTATTACATTTAGTTTTTTATATTGTCTATAACCTTAACATTAACTGATACACAGTCTCCATAATAAAACACACACATGTAAGATCAATATTTGAATGATCATTAAAAAGAAACAAGTGGGAAGCAGGGAAGGGATACCTCTGCAGAATTCTCAGCAGCCTGCGGCTCTTGATGGGGTACTCATCGTTGAGCTTCTCAAATGCCGGGTGTGTTCCCTTGTCCACAAGGGCCGCGTAGGCTGAGTGATTTTCTGGAAGCCTCAGGATGGAACGCCAGATAAACATCCTGAAGGGAAAACAACATGCAAGATATATATACTAAATTGAGCCTTGATCACAGAAAAGTGGGCTTAATGTTTGCATGAAGTGTTGTACTAGATTAGCCTGTGCAGTCGGCTTGTATGGTATTTTTTGTTTAATGGAAGTGTCTTTTAAATCAATATCCAGTTAGGGCAGAAAGTGTTGTTCCTGATAGGGCGTTCGCGACAGGCTAATCTGGTATGACACTTTACTAACATGCATTAAGCCCAGTTTTCCCAGAACAAGGCTTATTAATCTTTCATAGTCAGTTGTTAAAGACGAAGGCAACTCAGCATATAGAAAATAAAAATATAAAATAGGCTATCATTGGTTAAGCTGCATGTTACCTGTAGTTGCTCTCTAAATTGAGATACCTGTATTTGCCAGGGTATTCATAGTAGCCCTTCAATATTGCCTGCAATCTCTCCATATTCAGTCCTTCTGGTAGTTCATTCTGTAACAAACAATAAAATATATAACCCACTGGAAACACATAACATAACAAGAATTTCTCACAAAACTGACAAAAATATCTCAAATGCCTAATGTCTTAATATGTAGAATCACTTTACAGAATGTCTTAAGTTGAAAAAGGGGCAATAACTAATTAACTTTTGTCATTTATAACACATGACTATAAGTACTACAGTATATCATAAGCAAAAATGCCTGCAAGTTTTATGTTGTATGTTGAAAAGTGCACACATACTGACAAGCTTTTTTATACGGACAGACAGAAAGATGTTCTTGGTAATTGGTTTAATTAATGAGCACTCTATAAAATGCTTAATATTTTTCAGTGATTTCAACTGATGAAGCTTATAGTAAACAAAACACCATACAATCCCAAATTTTTAACATTTTAAACATACACAACAAGAAAATTCATTGAATAAATAAAGTTTGCCAGAAAAGTTTTGTTTATGGATGGGTGCAAAACTAAAGGAAAACATACACAAACAACGAACAAGCAACACCTCCTATATAAGAAATTGAAGGGTTATGGTTCTTATGCATGGCACTTCTCCTCAATGATATCTTTACACCCATTAAGTTTTATGTTGAAGCCATGTATCGTTAATGAGATATAGCCCAGAAGAGTTCCATCAAATAAAACAACAAAGGGAAATATTTAAGAATGTGTACGGTTATGGTTCTTCCTCATGGCACTTTTCCTCATTGATATCTATACAAACAAGTTTCATGTTGAAATCTTGAAAAGTTTCTGAGTTATAGCCCTCAAAATAACATCATACAACAAGAGATGTGTTCGTCAGAAACACAATGCCCCCTATTGTGCCGCTTTGAAATAAAAAATTTTTTTTGACCTTTGACCTTGGAAGATGACCTTGACCTTGAACTTTCACAACTCAAAATGTGCAGCTTCATGAGAACGCCGCTTTGAAGATTTTTTTTTTTTCAACCTTTGACCTTGAAGGATGACCTTGACCTTGAACTTCCATCACTCACAATGTGCAGCTTTATGAGAACGCCGCTTTGATTTTTTTTTTTTTTTTGACCTTTGACCTTAAAGGATGACCTTGACCTTGAACTTCCGCCACTCAAAATGTGCAGCTTCATGAGATACACATGCAATTGCATGCCAAATATCAAGTTGCTATCTTCAATATTGAAAAAGTAATGGCCAATGGGAAAGTTTTCGGACAGACAGACGCCATATATTTGATATTTGACCTTGAAGGATGACCTTGACCTTCCACTTTCACCACTCAAAATTTTCAGCTCCATGAGATTCACATGCATGCCAAATATCAAGTTGCTTTCTTCAATAGTGAAAAAGTTATGGCCAATGTTAAAGTTTTTGGACGGACGGACAGACGCCATATATTAGACATTTGACCTTTAAGTATGACCTTGACCTTTCACCACTCAAAATGTGCAGCTCCGTGAGATGCACAGGCAGTCAAATATCAAGTTGCTATCTTCAATATTGAAAAAGTAATGGCCAATATTAAAGTTTTCGGACGGACAAACGCCATATATTTGACATTTGACCTTGACCTTCACCTTTCACCACTCAAAATGTTCAGCTCCATGAGATACACATGCATGCCAAATATCAAGTTGCTATCTTCAATTGTGAAAAAGTTATGGCCAATGTTAAAGTTTTTGGACGGACGGAGAGACGCCATATATTAGACATTTGACCTTGAAGTATGACCTTGACCTTCACCTTTCACCACTCAAAATGTGCAGTTCAGTGAGATGCACATGCATGCCAAATATCAAGTTGCTATTTTCAATATTGAAAAAGTTATGGCCAATATTAAAGTTTTTGGACGGACAGACGCCATATATTTGACATTTGACCTTGAAGGATGACCTTGACCTTCACCTTTCACCACTAAAAATGTTCAGCTCCATGAGATACACATGCATGCCAAATATCAAGTTGCTATCTTCAATAGTGAAAATTTTTATGGCCAATGTTAAAGTTTTTGGACGGACGGACAGACGCCATATATTAGACATTTGACCTTGAAGGATAACCTTGACCTTCACCTTTCACCACTCAAAATGTGCAGCTCCGTGAGATGCACATGCATGCCAAATATCAAGTTTCTATCTTCAATAATGCAAAAGTTATGGCCAACGTTAAAGTTTTTTTTTCTGCACGGACGGACAGACTGACATACACACATACTGACATACACACATACTGACTGATGGACAGTTCAACTGCTATATGCCACCCTACCTGGGGCATAAAAACAACAAAGGGCAATTTCTCTTACTTAAGAAAGTGAAGGGTTACAGTTTATGTGCATGCCACTTCTGATGGATATCTATAAACCCGTTAAGTTCATTATGAAAAGTTTTTCCCTGCAAAAGTTTGTGACAGACAAATGGACTGACAGACAACACCAAAACAATAACCATCAGCATTCAGCAGGGAATAAAATTACTTTAAAGTAAATAACATACCACGTCAGACTCTGCTTCTCCATTTGACCTTGCCCTGTTCTCTTTCCCTCTCAGGTTCGGGGCTGACACTGGTCGAGCTCGCTTGGAGCTCTTAGAAGATCGATCAGACTTTTCTGAGGTAACAGTGTTGTTGGACATCTTGTTGTTTGTCACGACTTTCACAAGGGGGGCAGGGGGCTAAAGATGAACTGTACAATGTTTTATTGTGTACACATTCATTTTGCATTCTTTGACCATTATAATATTCCTTACAAAAAAAAGGAAAAAACTCGCACTTTGACAAGTGTGAAGAGGTGTCAGGTAAAGCATTACCATATTTGACCAGGAGAGCAGCAGCATACTTTAACAGGTAAAGTAATCTGAACTTTTGGTGGATATATTTTCTTGCAAAAATTTCTTATGGCTGGAAAATTCAAGTAACTGACAGTCTCCTTTGGTAGGAGTTTTTCAATTTTCAATATATGAGGGTGCTACTTTGGTATGGCCAGCTGTCTTAGGATTGCTGAGTATTAATCAATACATTGGTGGTTACCTTCTATTCATTTAAAAATTACTTCTTTACAAAAAATTAGTCACTTTGCGGATTTGCATATTTCAGAATTGAATTGCTTTAGATTGTGGAACTTTGTGGATGTGGCTATTGCATAACTTTGCGGATTTGGATATTGCATAGCTTAGCGGATTCAGATATTGCATTACTTTGCGGATTTGGATAACATTGTGATTAACGTTGAAGATTTGCTAACTATTGTTAATAATAATTTTGCTTTGACTGTCAGTTACTTAAAATTAGGAAGGCCATTTGGGGTAATCATTCCTGATATATACTTTTTCTGTTTTTGATGTTGCAGCTCAATTTCTCCAACTAAAATTGTGTTCTTAATGAAAAAGTTTGATCATTTAACCTAGTCTATATTTCTAGTCATTTGTTATTGCTTGCTATGGAAAGGAAAAATAAAAATATTATAACTTTGTATTGTGTTATTTGAAATTCACATACTAAAATAATCCTTTCCCAGATATAAAGTATGAAATTATATCTCACCAAAAATGATTCTATCTGCTTGGTTAAAAGAATAAAATGGCCATTGGCTTATTTTTGTACATTTTTTTTCATTTCCCTAATATGATTCATCATTATGTGTCTTGTATAATTTTCCAGGTTTTTCTTATTCTAGAAGCTGGCATAAAGCCACTTAGAGTATTTACCCCATGCCCTGCTCAGTTACTAGTAATGTAACTAATAACAGCCAACCTGATAGTATTATGTGTTCAACCTTTTCCCACTCAGAAGCTAAGTGAAAATGGTTATGTGCAAACAGCATAAAACCAGAACAGCATGCGAGTAACTGGCAGTCTGTTCAGGTTTTATGCTGTTTGCTGCTCATCAGTATCTTAGGGTTGGAATGAAGCCTTTACAACTTGAATACAGTACAAGAGATGTGTTTGTGAAACCCAATGTCCCCCTACTGCGCCGCTTTAAAGCCATATATTTGACCTTTGACCTTGAAGGATGACCTTGATCTTTCACCACTCAAAATGTGCAGCTCCATAAGATACACATGCATGCCAAATATCAAGTTGCTATCTTCAAACGTTATAACCAAAGTTAAAGTTTTGGGACACACACATACAATTAATGAGTGACAGACAGACAGGCCAAAAACAATATACCCCTGATCATTCGATCCGGGGGCATAAAAAAGGGTTTTGATTAAATTTATCTTTTTAATTGACTAGAAATGCGTAAAAATAAGCATCTAAGTGGTAAAGGGTAAATGTTATTTTTCCGATTTTTCTTATTCTAGAGGCTCACATATGAGGTATTATACAATCACTGACTGTATATATCCCCTACCCAGCTCATTAGCTAACAATGTAGCATATACATGATAATAGCCCAACCTTGTTTATCTCTGAGGACAGAGCCTGGAGACAGCAGACGTTCATCGTTCCGTCTTCATTCACCGTGACTATATAGCGGCCATTAGGGCTGGCAGTGACATTGTTCACCTTGTTGCCTACCTCCCCAACATCAAACAGGAGCTTGCATGTGTGGATGTTGATGAACCTGAGAATGCCGTCCTGGCATAGCACCCCAAGCACCTGCATCAGCAACATTGAAAATGTTGTGTATGTTAAATATGGGAGAAGAATAGAGCTGGAAGTTGTTTATTGAAAGTTTTTTTCCTGGGCTTTTGATTTCAAACAAATTATTCTTTGTTTATTTTTTGAGTGCATCACCCTTTATATTTGTCATCAGTTAGACTAAACAACTCAAGTAGTTTGATACAACAAAAAAATAATGTTCAGAAAATGTACAAAACTAATGCCCTTGCAGTAGTTTATAAACTCAAGATATAAAATTTGTTATTCATATTTTACAAAGATCTATTACCCTTGTATATCCTAATAAAGCAATTTTCTCGACATGAAAGTTCACTTTCTTCACACAAAAATGTATTTTTTAACTTCAATTTCCAGCCAACCAAAGATTACAATACATGTGTATTCAGCTGTGTGTTGTTTTTTCCAGGTTCTATTACCTGACTTGCACCTTCATCAAAATTCTCTGAAAGGAACAGCAGCTGTTTGATGGAGGTGACTTTGTCAGGCATCTCTACGATTCTCAGCAGCTTCCGTGTATCCAGAGCCCAAAGGTGGATGAACCGTGACTTGCCTCCGGCCGCCAGAATACGACCATCCCTACAACAAACAGGGCCCAAAGTCATATGACCCAGGTTTAGACTTAAAGAATAACAATGAGAACAATATTCTTAACCTGATCGTTCAAAAGGATCGTTAATGTTGAATCTTCCTTGGGGTTTTAATCCTTTACCACTTTGATAAGTATTTTTACACATTTGTTGTCCCTTAGAAAGTTAAATTTAATTAAAGACCTTTCTTAATAAATACAATTTTTAAAAGCTTCATTTCCAACCCTTAGATACTGATGAGCAGCAAACATCATAAAACCTGAACAGACTATGAGTTACTCACAGGCTGTTTTGGTTTTATGCTGGTTGCAAAAGCCATTTTCCCTTTGCTTTTATAGGGAACAGGGTTAAACATCTTTCATGTCATAATTATTTCTTTATAAAATGATACGTAAATGACATAAGGTACCCATGTAACCAGTATACCTGTATTTGAAAATTTAATATTGTTATCCAGACCTGTTTACCCTACCGATTGCTTCTCAGTAGAATGGAGGGCATCTCTCAGTAGTTTTGGGCTGTTGTCAGTAGTTTTAACCTTTTTAATCATTTTGAGCATTAAAACACCATGACTGGGTCACATATCAGTTTAACGGTACATAAAGCATTAGATGAATGTACTTGCTAATAATTAAATCTGTTAAGTGATTTTATTTGCTTTTATTTGTTACAGCCTTTGCCATTTGGATTGGGAAAAATGGCGCGATAAACCATGAAATTGGAAAAAATAGCGCTATAAACCAAGAAATTGGGAAACATTAAGCATTATAAATATGATTATAAGTAACAGAATTAAAATTGTTTTTAAGTGCATGTTTGACAGCATTTTTATATTATAAAGTGCTGCTTTAATGTCTTCTTACAATTAAGACAATATTTAATTAATATCCATCCACATGGAATGGCAGCGGGGCCCGTCCAAAGGGGAAAAAATGCGTAGTTTTTTAGGAAAAGGGGAAAATAAAAAATTTACTCTTTTATATGTAATGATATTTATTATATGAATACACATGTTTGTATAAATATTATATTCACAGCAGAATGTGTCTGTCCTTTTTCTGAAATATATATCAATGATTTGTTCAACATTAGTTTCAGACAGTTCAGCCTTCATGCACAGTCTCAGTTTTCTTAGCCATTTTGAGTCGAATTGAGTTTTTTTTTAATTAAATGGCAAATTTGAGCATTTTTTATCAATAAAATGGACCAAATTGGAATGTTTTTATCAACAAATATTGACAAAATATAGATACATCAGGCCTTTTCCTGGCCATTTTGGGAGAAAAATGCAATTCATGTGAAAAGTCCACCGATTTGGAAAAAACTAATCTAATTTAATATAAAACTTTATAATAATTAAAATAATTACTTCTGGAGGGGATTTTTTTCACAAAATGGGGGAAAAATATATACTCTTTTTTGAGGGGAATGGGGCCGAATATCGGCCCCGAAATTGCCATAAAAAAACCACTGCACATGCATATTAAACTTACTATAATCTATAGATTCTTAAATACACCATTTGATCATAAGCTCTTTAAGAGTAGCTATTAATTTAATTCAGTATTTTAAAAAAAATTAAATATCATAAGGGGAAAACATAAACAAATATTGACAAACACCCTTTAGTGTTCTTGTTGTGTTAATAATGTATTAAATGGAGTTAAAATAATATATTTCATTTGTTTACCTTTCAATATCTTGCACTTGACAACCTCAGTTCAATGCTATTTCATACCTGGATACCTGGATGGTAGGGCCATAATTTTAGCTTTGAAGCTATCTTGGCCCGTCTTCTTGTAATTTTCTCACAAATTAGTATTTTACTAATTAATTTCATTGTGCGCATAACATGATGGTACAAATTTATTAAACTGTACAGTTAAGTCTGGTAATCTTGCGCGTCCGGTAATCTTGCGCACTTCGCATTTGCGAATCTCGCAGACGACAAATGGTTTTCTTTAGTGATGCAAGATGGAATTTCACATTTTTAATAATTAAAGGATTTAAAAGGTACGTATTTCATGCAAAATTAAATTCGACCATTACATTTAAGCACCGGTTGCGTCATCACTATACATCGTAAACACTGGCCCACTTACAAAAAAATCGAAATGAATCACAAATTCCCTGCAGTCTTTAGCGTTTTCATACTTTAAATTAAGAATTCATAAATCCAACGTGTAATTTAGCATTCCATTGCACAATATCCGATCAGTTATGGTATTTTGGCCATAAAAATATATCGCATCAGACCGACATAGTCCATAATTTCCCGACATTCTGTCAAACCAATTTGGTATGATCTCCGCATGCACAATGGCCTAGTTTTGATATTTTCTGTTAACTATGGAAGCATGATCGTGATAAAATCAAACCCGTTATGCATAAACATTTTTTTTCACGCATACTGGTACTTTTATATTAATTGTACACTATTACTTGTGACTATATTATTTGTTGATTTGTAGTGAACAAAAACTGCACTAGAAATCCACATTTAATTTAAATGGTTTTACAAACTGATTTTAAAAATATTTTTCTGGAATGTTTTTTTTTGTCAATAATTGGACACCATATGTCTACAATTTTGCCTAAACGAGGTTATTACAGAAAGTGCACAAGATTACCGGACACTGTGATAGTTTGAAAATGAGGTGAGTCATGTTTGTTTTGAAATCAAATCAGACAGTTCTTCACTGAATTAATCAGATATTTTTGTGTTAATAAGCACATGAATTTTTTATTTCCATAATAAATTTAGATATTTTGTTGTCAATTTATAAAAGAACATGTTTTTAAACCAATTGACCCTTAACTGCGCAAGATTAATTTACCAGACAGCATCGTACAGCGTAACAAACATAATAAAGCAGAATATGCATATGAATCTGAGTTACACATCCACTAACATATAAATCAAATCATGTTTGTCTCTTTCCTTTTGCAAATGATACTCATTATAATAAATGCTTTTACTTTGTGAGTAGACTGAACTACAATTTTCCAACACTTGTTTCCGTGACGCACATTCACGGTGCATATTTTTGAGAAATATTTTATTTTAATCTCAAACGTAGTATTTTTCGTGAATTGACACACGCATTTCATTATTCCCTAATGACCATATGATATCCGTTGTTAATTTGAATGGTATTTATTATTTTTGCCTTTAATCGCCATTTCTCGTCTGCTTGCAGCCATCTTGGACTTGTGTAAAAACAGGCGTGCTCAATCCCGATACATCGACTATCGTCGGTATTCTCCGCAATAGAGAGAGAGATGTGTATTCTGAATAGCAACGTAAAATCGTATATATTCGGCTAAATTTGCGAACCAATACGCAAGTCAGTTGTTGTTCGGTGACGACTCAACAAGCTCGATCAGCACTCGTTCCCCGGGAGGCTTGAATTTTAACGTTTCTTACTACGCAAGCGCCAAAATGATTATGATTGATAAATTACCCGCAAAGACCAAAAATAAGCGAAAGTACAATTAAAAACTGAACTTTGACCATTTTGATCGATGGATCCGTAGTTTTTCAGTACAAATCCGTAGTGAGTAGTTTAGCCAAATAATCCGTAGTAACTACGGCGAATCCGTAGAAGTAAACAGGTCTGGTTATCATAAGTACATTCTTTATTCTTAAAGTCTGACTTCGTGACATATGCCTATGCATGCATTTAGATTGTTGACACTGTGTTGGGGCTTAAATATGCAAATGGTTCATAAAGGATTTTATTTAGGTGGACAAACAGTTCATATCTAAGTCAAGTATTTGATCAATGTTAACAATTTGAAAGATTGCTTTCACAACCATTCCGCCTACAATCGGGTTCTAGTATTCACTGTCAATCGTACAAAAAACAACCAAATTACTTTCTATTTCATAATTGCTGTCAATCGTACAAAATCGTACAAAGAACAATCAAATTACTTTCTATTGCATAATTTCAAACATGTAAGAGATATTGTTTAATTAGCAGGTAATAAACATAAAAGCCATTATTGAAAAATTAGCTATGAACACATAATTATAAATAGTAGTATAACTATAAATTCAATAAATGCCTTTAAAACCAATTATTTCAGTCATATTAAATGGCAAGCAAATAATTTTTTCACAGAACTAATTTTGCTATCCATTTACAAGAACAAATATCACTCACTTGGTGGCTGCAAAACTTCGGTACTGCGGTGATTTCCCAGGCGGTGTTGGCAGTTGAAATTTACAAGTGAGAGAATCTGACTCCCAGGCGAATATTGTGTCATCTCTGAACCCTGTGATGATGGTGTTGCTGAGAGGCAGGAAGAATACCTGTCATAGAGAAATGCAATTAAATGAGCCATATTCTGAGAAAACTGGGCTTAATGCATATGCGTAAAGTGTCGTCCGCGGATTGCACAGGCTAATCAGGGACGACACTTTCCGCCTAAATTGGATTTTTTTATAAGAAGAGACTTCATTTAAACGAAAAAATGTCATAAAAGCGGAAAGTGTCGTCCCTGATTAGCCTGTGCGGACTGCACAGGCTAATCTGGGACGACACTTTACAAACATGCATGAAGCCCAGTTTTCTCAGAACGCAACTGAAATGTTTTACAGAAACTGAAAATGACAATTGCAGTCACTGACAATCAGGGCATTCTCAGAAACAAGCAAGATGAAAACACGAAAGACTTTTCACAAGCACCTTCAATCATTACTGGCAGTCTTCAAATAAAATTGAATAATGCATGTTTTTGTGGAAATAATGATTAAGTCTTCACACAAACTGCTTAACAACTAGAAAGTGGGCAACCCATGTTATTAAATCAAATGTATGAAGAGCAAACAAAAAATGCTCTTTAATGTTTATCCTTGACATATCATACAGATTATCATCACAAGTCATTTGTTCACCACCATATTTCATGAAAATTTGAAATGAGGCGCCAAAACATGCCTGATTAATAGCAGTTTTTCTATTTCTTTCATTTTGCGGTTAGCATTTACCACATGATAAGCTAAATTAGCCTAAACAATATTAAGCATAAACCATTGCCAAAAACACTTTGAAACTAAAACACTGTGTACAACTTTTTAACAAACACAAGGACATGTACTAAATTTCTGAACAGATTTACACATACGTGTCCAGCTAATTAATATTCCAGCAATACTTGAATAATGACAACATTTACACTTAATTTTTGAAGAGTGCTTGTCCAGCATATATCTCAGCAATACTAGTACAGCTAATATCTCAGCAATACTAGTACAGCTAATATCTCAGCAATACTAGTACAGCTAATATCTCAGCAATACTAGTACAGCTAATATCTCAGCAATACTAGTACAGCTAATATCTCAGCAATACTAGTACAGCTAATATCTCAGCAATACTAGTACAGCTTATATCTCAGCAATACTAGTACAGCTAATATCTCATCAATACTAGTACAGCTAATATCTCAGCAATACTAGTACAGCTAATATCTCAGCAATACTAGTACAGCTAATATCTCAGCAATACTAGAACAGCTTATATCTCAGCAATACTAGTACAGCTAATATCTCAGCAATACTAGTACAGCTAATATCTCAGCAATACTAGTACAGCTAATATCTCAGCAATACTAGTACAGCTAATATCTCAGCAATACTAGTACCTGTATGATGCCAACGTCCTCCTTGATGGTGAGTTTTCTCTTCCTCTGGAAGGTGTCAAGGTCCCACAGTTGGGCGGTGTCAGCTGACGTGGTGAGGGCGTAGCGACCCGAGGCGTGCACAGAGATACTGTGGATGGCAGACTCATGACCCTTCATCCACGCCACCATCTCTTTTGTGTCTGAACAGTAAGATAAACAAGGCACAACAGTTAAACATCAGATGGTGCAGTGGCATGACAAAGTATTATACATTATTAAACTATAAAAATTGAATTCATGTCTCACTTTTTTAAGTGATATAGGAATAACTCACTTGTTTCACACAATAATAAAAAGTAATTCTTCAAATGATTATGACAGACATTTTCAATGTCCTAGGACTTTAACATAAAAGAACGAAAAATATCAGTTTAATGAGCGCAGAATGTTTAACTATTGCATCTTTGACAGGAATATTGAGCAAATATCACAATGTGTTGCTCAAAGAAATAGTTTTTTTAAACATACAAAGAAAAAATGCAAGTCAATAGTGTGGCACCAAATTATATGCTTACCATGTAATTGATGAATAAGAAAATGTAAAAAAATAGTCACAATAAGAAAGGAAAACTAGTGACCTTTGATCTTGATGGCTTGAATGGTTACCTTGAACTCTCACTGAGAAGAAATTAGCATTGTAAGCGCCACACCCTCTGGTCATGGGGAACGATAATCAAAGGTAGTATTAAAAATCCTTACAGGGAAATAAAAATTAGAGAATGAAACAAGAGCTGTCAACGGATGACTTATGTCCTCTATAAACGCTTGATAGAAGTTACAATGTATGAGCTTTTTTCGAAAGCGAAACGCAGAATTTGAAACATAAACGCGGACCCTAAGTTCAAGGTCAAGGTCACAGGGGTCAAAGTTTGTGTGCGTATGGAAAGACAGTGTCCACATACACATGCATGAAATTGCTATCTGAAGTGACAGAAGTTATGAGCATTTTTCGAAACCTAGACGCAAAGTGTGACGGACAGATGGACGGACGGTCCGATCACTATATGCCCTCCTTCGGGGGCATAAAAACAACTGGAATAACATACCCCGCCCCCCCCACACACACACGCACAACCACCAACAAACAGACAGTGCAACCACTAAATAACACTCCTTTAGAAGAATAAAAATTCAGCCAAAACAAACTTGTTATCTTTCTAGATTTTACATAAACTTCAAAGAGTAAAATTACTTAATTAAAGAAAAGGATTCAAGTGCCTACCTGTATCATAACATTTAAGTGAATAATCAGAAAGTCCGATCAAGAACTCTGACTTCTTGCGCAGACCTAGAGCCAGTGATGTACAAGGTGTCCCACATTTCTGCACAAGTGAAAACCTGAAATTGTTTTAATAAATTCCTTTTAATTCCTTCATTATAAGACTTCTGTGCAGCAGTCTTCCCAAAATTAATGAACAGTCTGATATCGGAAATGCTACAATTAAGTTTTAGTTTAAGCCAATTTATTGTAGCTAGATTGTATCAGAAGCAGAAATCTTATTGCAATGCTAATGGGTAGAACCAGTACCTGGTGTCTTTGGGGAAAATTTTAAGAACGCTCCCACAATCACAGATTTAAACTATGACATCCTGGTTGCTAGGCAGACGCCATATCAACTACGCCATAGAAACCTCTATTATCGCAATATATTTATATTTATATATATTTATAGCAATTTTATTATAATACCATTTAAAAGCAATGCTAAATTACGCAGCAGTTACACAAGACATACCTGTTTTTGGCAAGGTCAAACATGTAAACATTCCCCTGATGGTCCCCTGCCATGAATGCCTCTCCAGTGTTGTCAAAAGCTGAATGCATAAAGCGCACTGCTCTTCCCTTGGAGATGGTACTGGCTGAAGTGTGAGTGATGTTGACCATGACCCTGTATTAACAACACATATATTATAATAACTAAACAACTACTGGAAAACAAAACAATTTTACAAGCACATAAAAAAAGTTCAACATATGAAAAATTATTGATACAATAACAAGGTTTGCTTTCAATAAACTCAAATGTTATTGTTCTTTAATGCTAAATTTAAATGTGTCTTCAATTAGCTATACAAACTGGAATGGTCCAAAAGGCATCCTGGTAAAAAAAAAATGTATTATTTTAGAAAAAACAACAACACATTACAAGTACCATAAAGAAGGAATTTTTTAATTGCCTTGTGTGCCTTAACTATGACAATTAGTGTATAAAATCACAAAAATAATTTATTTGATAGTATGTTCCATCCTTCATGGTCTGTTGACATTTTTTCACAAGAAATTAGCCTCCCCTGCAAATCAAGTTTTAAGGCTTTTTATAACTAGAAAATCAGGTCGCCCTGTGCAATGGATAAGGAGTCCCCCTAGAGACAGGGAGGTCACGGGTCAATCCCCACTGTGGGAGGTTCTTTAGATGTCCCCAAAAGACACCAAGTACTGGTTATACACCTAGGAAACGCACTAGAAAGCATTTTAATGAGCGAGAGGCTTTCGAAGCAATCAAGCTAAAATAAATAGGTAATAGCATGAAAAGCTTGAAATTTTAACAGATAATCAGAATCAAAGCCTCAAGATGAACCTTATTTTAAAGATTGTGGTTTAACACTATCAACACAGTTGATTATTTTGAAGTTTACAGACAATCAGACAATAAACCTTTTTAACAAGAGCTGTCACCATAGGATGACTTATGTCCCCTATAAACACTTGGTAGAAGTTATGAGCTTTTTTCGAAACCTAAACGCAGATTTCGAAACCTAAACGCGAACCCGTACATGTAGTTCAAGGTCAAGGTCACAGGGGTCAAAATTTGTGTGCGTATGGAAAGGCCTTGTCCATATACACATGCATTTCAAATATGAAATTGCTATCTGAACCGACATAGAAGTTATGAGCATTTTTCGAAATCTAAAAGCAAAGTGTGACGGACAGACGGACGGTCAGTCTGATCACTATATGCCCTCCTTCGGGGGCATAAAAATGTATTAGATTATCAAAATAAATCAGAAAGCCACATAAACCAGAGAGCGGACACCATGCTAAATCCTTGAAATGCACAGTGACCCCGTGACCTAGTTTTTGACCCGGCATGACCCATATTCAAACTTGACCTAGATTTTGTCTTGATACAACTTCTGCCCAAGTTTGGTAAAGATCAGATGAAAACTACTTCAATTAGAGAGCGGACACCATGCTAAATCCTTGAAATGCACTAAGTGACTCCGTGACCTAGTTTTTGAGCAGCCATGACCCATATTCGAACTTGGCCTAGATATTGTCTTGATACAACTTCTGACCAAGTTTGGTAAAGATCAGATGAAAACTACTTCAATTAGAGAGCGGACACCATGCTAAATCCTTGAAATGCACTAAGTGACCCCGTGACCTAGTTTTTGACCCGGCATGACCCATTTTCGAACTTGACCTAGATATTGTCTAGATACAACTTCTGACCAAGTTTGGTAAAGATCGGATGAAAACTATTTGAATTAGAGAGCGGACACGAAAAGTGTGACAGACTGACGGACAGTGCGAAAACTATATACCCCCTTTTCTTCGAAAGGGGGCATAAAAAAGCAAAAAATATAAAGACCCATGTTTATAATGATCCAGTCAGATATGATTAAAATTTTTGATGTAACATCTTTGTGAAAATTAGCCGCAACTCAAGAGGAATATGGAATATTCTATCTTAAGTAACATAGATCTTGAAGACAACGCTTTGATGTACCAGATTCACGACATGTTAATGTCACTCTTAGAACAATAATTTTGAAATTCGAGCAAAATCAGAAAAAGGCACATTTTCAATCATGGCAGAATGTTAGTTCTTCTTGAATGCTCTGAGTTTTTTTTAAGTACATACGTACTCAGAGTTCTTCTTAGTAACTCGAAATTCCATGTCAAAAAATAATTTCTCACACTTGTCGATAAAATTTAGTTCAATACACCTAATACATCTTTACAAACAAATCGTGCATTGAGCTCAATTTTATCGACAAATGTGAAATATCATTTTTTGACATGGAATTTTGAGTTAATGTCACTCTTAGAACAATAGTTTTGAAATTCGAGCAAAATCAGAAAAAGGCACATTTTCAATCAGAGATCTATCTCGCTGAGAATTCCTGAGATAGTCTACAGCGTGTTTTCGAATTCGGAATAACTCGAATTTGACAATTGCAATAACATAGACATTTCAATGAACCGCTGACGTGTTTGAAACTTTGGATTAATATCAATATTATGCAAGCATAACAAAAAACCATATCATGTAAGTTGTTTTAATTTGCGCATTATTGATATATATCCGATCTATTTGTGTTTATTTATGCTAGAAAATAGTTTGTGGCTAATATTTCCGATAAAACTACCGCCCGGATTCTGGGTTTCTATGGAAAATCGGGTGAGCAGTTGCAACTCCCAGCGACCCGTACGGCCGTAGTTTCAATAGCTGGGAGTTTTACTATTGCAACTGGGCAGAATGTAAGACAGATTAACTTCCTTGTGATGCTCACAATAATTTTTGATACAGAAACAATGCCATTACTATGCGTGTTATTAAAATGGACTGTAATTTTTAAACGGGATGAATACCCATTATCTGTCGATGGGGTAGGTTTCCTGTGCCAAACCTTGCCCGATGTTTTTCCACAAACGTCGAGATGCTGCATTGTTTTTGTTTATACCTTTTAACTTAAAGCCTATAAATTTAACATCAGGATTATTAATTTTGATTGCCAATAAAAATTTAACTTCAACCAAACGACATTATTTAGTATTGCCGATTGCAAACAATAAACAATAGTTTTGACAGTGATTTGTTTTGAATGTGTATTGACATGTTTGCATTTACCGCTAGATGAAATAACAGATTTGTAACAAACGAATAGTCTCCTTGGTTGTTTACTTTATTTATATATCAAATTGCAAACACAATTCACTATTTTGATAAAATAAATAATATTAAACTAAAATAAGCCAATTAATTAAAAAAACAATACAATTTAACATACTTTTAGTACATATTTACATAACCAATGATTTTCTATTTCGTTTAAAAAAATTGTATACGTTGATAGAACATTGTGGTTAAAAACGAATCCGGGTCCGTTCGCCCTAATTTCTGTTCGCCCTAAATCCTGTTCGCCCTAAAACCTGTTCGCCCTGGGTCCGTTCGCCCTAAATTTTATTATCAAAGCAGGGAAGCAATAAATAAAACGAAATTTGTTATCTTTTATAACATTTTAATATATAAATGACAATTTAAGCTACAAACTTGCCTATATGTGTGAAAAAACAAGAAGGTGCTCTTTAACGTGTAAGCGTGTTTGTAACAAAGCCGTCGAATGCCAGTAATTTTCTCTTATTGTTTAGTTATTTAAAAACGTAAATGATTTATATATCATTCACGTTCCATAAATACATCAGTTCTCTTTGTATATACATATGGAGCCTGCTTTCTGCGGACGATATATACAAATTTCATGAACTTACAATGACATCGGCAAATTTCACTGACAATACGGCTTTAATTGCTTAAAATATAGTTCTGTTATAATTAATTAATAATAATCTTATTACTTAGTGTATTTATTATAATTGAGCATTTTCTTTGAGACCAATTTCTACACAATTTAAAATATACCGCTCTGTTTCATTTACATAATTTATGTTTATTATCTTAATCATACGCTAATAATCATATTAAAGATAATTTCTAAAAAAAATGATAATAACAGTTCTGTTTTATAAACATGATTTATGCATGCATCAATATTAAGTATACTCTTTAGGATAATAGTTTCAACTTAATAATCATATTATACATAACTAATTTCTATATGATTTAGTAATTGTTCTCAATGTTAACTATATTAGGTAAATACGACACTCAATCAATCAATTAACACAGATCGTTATCTCTATAATCTCTTAATTAATCGACACCGATCAATAAAGGCCGGTTGCTACTTCACACCGCGCAATACACGCGAGAATTATTGGAAGTTGATCAGTTTAGTAAATTGAATATTGATGATGTTTTTTTTAGATACAATGATGTTCATATGAATTTTAAATTTATTTGCCTATGCAGGGATCGACAAGAATACAAGAATTTAGATAATCCGACAGACGGTGGTTATATATTGCTGAATGAAAGAACCATAAACAACGCAAGAAGTTACACTCAAAATCTCATAATCTTAATGACTATATTACACATATAAATGTACAAATAATTTATAAATTTAATATATACAGCTTATATATAGAATAATAAATGATGCACTTGTGTACATATTTGTAATATTTAAATTTCCATTTTAACTTATTTAATAATTTTAATTAATCATAATTAATAAAGTTTTACCTAATTTCAATTAACAAAATTTTATAATTACTATTGCATATTTTTTAAAGTAACTATTGCATATTGTTTAAAATGACTAGTACATATTGTTTAAAATAACTATTGCATATTGTTTAGAATAACTATTGTATATTGTTAGAAATACTTAAGGAATTGCGCAGTCCGTATCACGCATTAAGCCCATTTTTCACAAAACCACATCGGTATACTTTTTGTGCTAGGTGAGCTACAAACTCTAACATATGGAAAAATACATTGATGTTCTATAATAAAACAGTTTAGTAAGCTAAGAGAGCGAGTAGCAAATTCCAATCTAAATTGTTTACCAAATCAAGAACGCAAACGCAAGCTTCTTTAATTAATTACATCTATAATGGATCAAAGGATATTAGCGCTTAACGCTACTTCGCATAAGTCGAAGAATGGTAGCATTTAATGCTAATTGAAAATGAAATACGATAGAGACAACATTCACTAAGACCGTAATGGACAGAATGATAAATTATTATTATTAAATAATTTATCGTACGTAAATGAAGATCCCGTTACCAGTTACATTAGATGGAAATAATGAAATCCTTAAGGAACATTAAAATATATAGAAAAAGTACGTACGATATGTTTTTATTATATGCAATTGACAAATTAAATTAAACTAACCAGTTCCACATAGCCGATGCTGCCACCGTTCACAAACGTCGCGTGTAATCGCATGTCGTACCTCCAAATTGCACGAAATGCACAACAGATTATCCATTTTTGAAATAATAGAACCAGACATTTGAGCTCCATTTTATATACTGTGATAATTCACAGTTAGGTTATTCCGAACATATCAAACAAAAAAGTGTTACCGAAATATAAAAGACGGCGCTCTTTAACTTGTAAGCGTATTTGTAACAAAGGCCAGTAATATTCCTTAATTGCTTATTATATTAATTTATGATGAAATCTAAGGTACAAACTTGCTTGCATGTGTGAAAAATCAAAACGGCGCTCTTTAACTTGTAAGCGTGTTTGTAACAAAGGCCAGTTATTTTCACTAATTTCTTACTATATTAATTAATGAAAACTTAAGGTTCAAACTTGCTTATATGTGTGAACAATCAACTGTTCATACCCCGATATGCACATGATAATATAGGGCGAACGAACCCAGGGCGAACGGACCCAGGGCGAACGTGTAACTAGGGCGAACGGACCCGATACCGTTAAAAACCACTAAACCTTTTGAGTTCACCGCATACAGAAAATTTGGCACCGCATGTGGCACAGCCTTTTCAATAGCTTCCCAAAGTGGCCGCCGATGTTAACGTAGGGGGTATTGTGTCCGCTGAATTATGGGATCCCGTTATGAATCAACTGTCAATGTGTTTTCCATATCTCTTAAAAAATACACCGCCTGGTACAAAAGAAACGGATTAGAGAGCGTCACATAAAGCGATAGAAAAACATTACATGATATTATTAACTTAATTATATATATAACATTACAATGTATGTATTGTTGCCTTGTAAACGGTCTATTTGGGGGGGGGGGGGGAATGACACCTGTGCATGATTCTTATGACTCTGTAATATCAAGGGTATATAGATCATAGATGCGATGTTAATGAGCAACTGTGAGTATTTTGTTTATGAAATGGATTTTTTGTCATTTTTTTCTCATGACATTCTTTTTTTTACAATATATTGTTTTGATGAATATTAAAGAACGTGATTGCGTAATCGATCTATTTCACGTCAGCATAGTCTAAAACGTCGATCCATCATATTCAACGCACTTGTGTTGGTCGTGCTGTTCATAATGATCTTTGACTTCTCCGCGCTGACATCAATCCCGTACGCTCCTGCTCTTTCATAGTCTTTTGTTGATATCTTGATGTTCACTGTTGGTGCCACCAATGAAATCAATTTCATCGGTTAATCTCAAGTTGGAGTCGGGTCTACCACCGATAGAGATAGAGGTGTGTTAATTGGTCATGGTGAGTCTCTTGCATGATCTTCTCAGGTAAAATGTTAAACATGACGGGAGAGAGCAGCTGTTGGTGCGTAGCCACAGATGTTCTTAGCGTTTTCCCTACTACAATGTAATAAACTTACTTACCTAGTATTAACTTGATCAGGAAATTTGTTCGTCTGCGAGCCTGAGGAACACAATTCCTGAACTAATTTAATAAAATATGGTATTCAATGGCAACTCGTATCAGATCCTTTATATTCATGGTATTACACGCTGGTATTGTGGATTTTTCGATAGCCGATTGCACTTCGATAACAGAAAAAAAAGCCATGCGCAAAAGGTAAGTTCCTCAGTCGAGATGATTAATGGTATAATCCTTTTTTATTGGGAAGAAAAAAGTCACGGAAGAATGGTAGATTTTTGCCGAAAAAAAAGAAAATTCGGTCGGAAAGCAGCATAAACAGGATGAACAGTAAACATTTCAACAAAATAAAACTACTTAGAAATATTGCAAGAAATTGTTTGATATTCCAGCATATAGAGTACGGTAATCACTTTGCTTCAAATACTGAAATTTTGATAGTATTAAATGAAATATACCCGGTAAACGAAGATAGAGCATGTTTTGATCATAGGCGCTCGATGTCAATGACTATGTTTTTTTTTTATTATTTATTTATTTATTTTATAGTTACCCGTTGTTTATTATAATGCATACACATACTAAACTCATAAAAATCTTCCGACAAAACGTCTTCTTAAAAAAAAGATAGTTCGACTATGTACATAGATATTGTCAATATCTATGTACATAGTCGAACTATCTTAAGACGTTTTTTCGGAAGATTTTTATTAATTTAGTACGTGTATGCATTATAATAAACAACGGGGTAACTAAAAATAAATAAATAAAAAAAACCATTGTGTTGACATATCGAGCGCCTATGGTTTTGATAGGTGGAATTCATGAAGTTGCGGACACTTTGACTCCCGATAACGGATTTCCTTTTAATTACTATAACAGTATTCTAAAGCGAATTCTGCATTTTGTCTTTTATTTTGTTGAAATATGTACTGATCATCATGACACATTTCCAGCATCACGAACAGAGATTTAAATTTTCCCGCAAGACAAAGTTACCTCCCTTATGTTAGTCATGTGACCACACACGGAAGAGTTCGGCTATTTCGCAAAAATATTCATTATTGGTTGACTATGAATCACAGTATTTGTCGTCTTTCTATCAATGATTTGAATAAGAAATTATAATAATAGTTTATTAACACTTAAATTAAGTAAGCTCATTGTATAAATACTCTCAATGTCTGGAAACACGCTACAGGTATACTCTTTAATAGACAAAATATTTACCCCACCCACAGTTTCGTTTTGTTTACATTATCAAATATCTGACAGGATAATGCTTCCTGTTCGTTGGAATTAACGGACAATCATTCTTGTATTATCGTCCTTATAAAGCATCCACACGCCATGATTGGTTGTATTTAGCTTTTTGCTGCTTCTTCACAAAAATGTGTAAATTTTAATGTTGTCAATCAATACGTTCATACTACCTGGTCATTTTAAATAACTTCTTGCACTGACTCTGCTGCTGGTCCAGCTAATCTACATCCTTACATTGATTTGTTTGTTTTAAACATATTTTACCCCGTGCGTGCCACGATGATGATAATATCATGACTTAAATTGCCCCTCCTAGTGCAACACCAGCAGGAAAGTAAGGAATGTGTCTAATGTATCGACTGTTTGTGTATTTGTATTTCTTATGATTATGTATTTGTATTTTAATACCCAAGTAATTGTCTTTCTTTTAACTAGCTTCTTTACTCTTGTTTTACTGTTTACATTTGTTGTATAGTCGGTTCAAAAGCTTCACAGCTTATGTTATTTGTTATTGTCTTGCCGACTCAAAATAAAATTGATTTGATTTGATTTGATTTGCAAATAACATGTCATGACTTCTGAAAAATAACATGCAAGCTTAATAAATGTAATGCCTTTTATAAATTTATGTATAGAAACGTATAATTAATGTTATAGTTAAAGCAATAGTTGAAAAACCAATCTTTGCATGATTTTACCTTCTTGTGAAACACTGTTTAAAGATAAAATATTTCATACTTTATTAAAATGTATAAATAGCACAGTCTCATTCCATCGAGTATGGTCAGATGACACTAATCAATACCCTACTCTAAAAATCTTGTCATATGACGAAAGTTAATATATATTTGAATGAATTCAATTGGCGATGTGTTAAGCGTGTTCATACAACATATATAGATATTGCATAATAGTCATGTGCCTGTGCGTAATTTGTTTACCATAAAATGTATATAAATAGCCCACTAACAACATTCTGATTTAAAGGCTTCCTGTAGGCGAAAGATTGAAGAGAATTTGTCAGTAGTTTCTAAATGTCCAGTGTTCGTTTTTTAAAATGTCTTACATACCAGGGAAAGGAGCCTATTATGGGGGAGCAGCTATATGTGTAGGTGTTGAACATCCAATTACAATTTTGAAATGTTTATACTTAACAAAAATGCATTTGTTGTGAATAAAATAAAAATATTTATTGTGTGTTGCTGTTATTCCAGAAAGCAATAGAGCTTGTTACCAAAGCTACAGAAGAGGATAAAAAGAAAAACTATGAAGAAGCTTTAAAACTATACCAACATGCTGTTGAGTATTTCTTGCATGCCATCAAATGTAAGCGATGTCATCTTTGTGTTAGAAGGTTAATAGTTTTTGGTTGTGATCGGTCGTTTATTTCAAAATGCTTTTAAGATAAAAATATGTAATGTTGTTTCATTTTCTGATTTTTGCCAATGTGTAACAGTATTTGTAAATAATCATTTTTATTTAAAGTCCAGTTACAGTAATGAAGTACAATTTCAATTGATACATCTACATCTAAATTTGATTTCGGAATTTTCTATTATGCACCAAAGACAAGAAAGCACCATTTAAAAGTATACAATGACATTTATGCATGAATATTTGTTGTATACTATCAGTGTTACTAAAGATTCTTCCTATCAAGCAGTGTTATGATTGCTCATGTATTACATGCTTATTTTCTGTAATTACATGTATTGGTATATATCAAACTCAACTTTAGATGAGGCCCAGAGTGATAAAGCCAAGGAGAGTATTCGGGCAAAGTGTATTCAGTACCTTGACAGAGCTGAAAAACTTAAGACATATCTTGGCAAGGGGGAGAAGAAAAAACCTGTCAAAGAAGGTGGTACATCGTCAGGAAAGAAGTATGTTGTTATAATTGTCAATTGCATATTCTAAATTTGTTTGGTGTCTGTTTTTTAAAAGCAGGGTTTGACATTAACTTTTTTTACAGCAAGACCATCGGACCAGCTCCTCTTAAAATGTACTAGCCCGAACCTGATGCCTACTAGACCATAAATGACGTAGCAAATGAACACAATTGTGTCATGTAACTGTTTAATCAGGATTTATCAGTAAATAATCAGTGAACACCAGATTTTTTTATGCATATAGTAAAACAATAAAATAACCCTTTTTTTTGCTTTTCTTCGTCAAATTCAAGCCATGGGAACTGACTCGATTTTCCATCTAGGATAAAATTGACGTTTTCATGTTTCTTCATATTTACGTTTTGTGTCAGTTAAGCGTCGGATTCTTTTTTATTAACTTATTTGTCGGACAAAAATCCGAACTTGAACAAAGCCATTCTTTAAATTACATTATCTTGTCTGCTACGCAAAAATGTTTACATTGACGATACCGATTTTCGATAGAAGTCGTAAAATCATGCTCTACAGTTTTACGACACTGCAGAAAATCATTAATACATTGTATTCATGACAACTTGACCAATTGAAACAAGCAATTTCTGCAGAAAGCTCTCCTTCTCGTCTAAAAATAGTGATGAATCATGTGAATGCTTCCCGTTTATTTAAATATACTAATTTTGTTTTAATGTAAATAACGGATACAAGAGTGATTTTACACATTAAAAGTAAAGGTTTTCACAGCAGTTATTTATGGTTATTTGAATCAGTATAGATTTTTTTTAAATTTATGTACGACCAGTCGGACAAGTTAGCCTGCAGTTTTACTAACCCGACCACCGATCTTACTAGATAATGTCTGTCGGACGTGCCTTAGTGTTGAACCCTGAAAAGATGCGTGGTCTTTATTGATTTAATGTTTAAATCATTTTGAATCTACAAAGGCTTGATACGGCAAAAAACTTAAGCTAAATGAAACACTTTCTAGTCTTTTTTATTGTTAGCACAACTGCTATTTGATTAAAAAAAATATCTCTGAGGCGAACGTTTGATGTCATATTTGTATGTTCCCAGAAACAGAGGGGCATATTGTCGGAACTTTGTCTATTTGTCTAAATAATTATTTGCTGCAGTTGTGTTTGTTTGCTTGTGAAATGACTTTCAATGATAACTCCATCTATCGTAATCGATGTCCAAATGTTTTTTTTAAATACCAGACACAAATGTTAACCTTAGGATAAATTATGATAATGAAGATAACCATTGACATTTTATTCTGATTGAATGACTGTTCAGTAGTTAGTAGTTATTGCTTGGATTACAAATAGGACATTTTGTGGTTCTGCTAAAGATTTTAGGAACTAAAAGCATTGGCAATTTTCAATTATTGTGGGATGTGTCCCAATACTTAATTACTTTTCTTTTTTGTGCTGCACAGACTTGAAATTTAATTTAAGAACCATAAGCTTTAAAGACACTCCAGAAATGCACACTTTTAATTATTGTTTGTTTAGGGCTAGTGACAGTGACAGTGATGATGAAAAAGATCCAGACAAGAAGAAGTTTGAAGGGGCTCTGTCAGGTAGGGGTACAGTTGTTTATTAATATTTATGAGTATCAGTTCATTTTAGTATGAGTTGAAGACAACAACAAATCTATAGAGTAAAATGTTGAGTATTTACCCAAAAAATTGATGCAGCCAAAAAATCTGTTACATGTACTTAAATGGTGGGCTAAATATCAGACAGTAAGTAATGGAATGGTTTTTATCATCACAGTATTTGTGAAACGTTTCATTTTCTTTTGTTCTTAAATTAAGTAGTTTTTGTTAGTTTAAATACATGTAAGCTAATGTTTAAGATGCCTGACTTGTTGGCTTTTTGTATAAATTTAAAGTCTCAGAAACAGTTTCACACTGTCAAAACCTGCGTATTAATTACAGCATATTACAATATATATGTGAACTTTTCTTCACTCGAGAAACAAATGAAGGCGTAGCTTGTTGTCAATATTCAGACACATTTATGGGAGAGAATATGTCTGTTGAAAGGGCAAATGCTAGGATGAGCATGTGTTGAAAATTCTTTGTTGTTGAATTATACGAATTAAATCAGTACTGAGCAATAGTGGTAATAATCCTAGTATGAAAGTGCTGTTGTATGTTAATTTTGATCTGTGACCCGGTACAGGAGCCATTGTGATGGAGAAGCCGAACATCAAGTGGGAAGATGTTGCAGGACTCGAAGGAGCCAAAGAAGCCCTGAAAGAGGCTGTCATCTTGCCGGTCAAGTTCCCTCATCTCTTCACTGGTAAGCCGCAGAAGTTAAGTTCCCTCATCTCTTCATGGTAATCTATGAGGGGTCAAGACCAAATTGTTTTTGATTGTTAAGGAATAGGGATCTAGTTCCCATATTACTTCATGTTGATAAGCAACAAAGGTTGAGTTCCTTCATGCATGTATCTTTGTATGTAAATTTTTAATTACCATCAAATTAAAAGATTAAGTTTGCACTTTCCATGTCTACCAGTATGCTTAATAGTAATTCTTAAAATTATGAAGTAAATTAAACTGAGCAATTGCAGTGTTTGTTCTAAATGGATGTGATGATTCATATAAAGTGTTACTTTTTTTTTCACACATTGAAGTACATGGTCAAAATGTTCATGTACACTGTACTGTATTAATCATTATTTTAGCCGCCTTCTGATAAAACAGGGCTTTTTGCAACTCTTAAACTATTCTACCAGATAAGCCTTTGCACAGGCTAATCTCAAACATTACTTTCCACCTAGTCAGAATTTTTCTTTAGAACTGTAATCCTTTTACCATAAAATTCCATAAAAGCAGAAAGTGTCGTCCCTAATTTGCCTGTGCAGCCTTGACAGGCTTATCTGAGACGATACTTTACACACATGAAGACTGGATCATTTGTTTTGTTTTGCAGGCAACAGAAAACCATGGCGTGGTATTTTGTTGTATGGGGTAAGTCTTTTTTGTTTTTCAAACAAATTGAAAAACAGTTTTTAATTGTGCATAAAGAAAACAGACAGTGTTAATTATTTTGTAACTTATATTAAAGATAAATTATGTGTTTATAGCTATAACTTCACTAGCATCACTTATTGTCAATAGTTCTTGTTGCATGAAGTGTCTATGTCTTCAGCCCCCTGGTACTGGCAAGTCCTTCTTGGCCAAGGCTGTTGCAACCGAAGCCAACAACTCAACATTTTTCTCCGTATCATCTGCTGACCTTGTATCCAAGTGGCTCGGAGAGTCAGAAAAGTATGGCGGTCTTTTCACATTAAACTTAACAATTCTCTCTGTCTGCACTCGGTTTCTGAGAACTTTAATGTGCTGTTTTGGCTGAGTGTTTTTTGTGTGTGTGTTAACTTAGCATGACAGTTTTGAGATGTGAATATTTCGAAAAAATATTCACTTTTAAAGCTTTGTTCAAATGTTTGTTAATAAAGTTACTGTTTGGTATAATTGCAAAAAACAAACATAAAGTAAAATCAATTGAATGGAAAACTTTAATTTAATGATTTTAGTTCATGAAAACGAAATAAATTGATCACTTGCTGAATTGTTGCAGCTCTAAACAGATACCATCCACATGTTTATAAAGAGTTTTTTTGCTTTCTTAAAACGTCTATTAAAAGTTTTTAGCTGGATGATTTATTGTGTACCATTTGGTGTGTGGATATTGACGCAAATGACACCACTGACTTCAGGCTAGTAAAGACGCTGTTCAATATGGCGAGAGAGAATAAACCCAGCATCATCTTTATAGACGAGGTGGACGCACTGTGCGGGTCTCGAAGTGAGAATGAGTCCGAGTCAGCTCGCAGAATTAAAACAGAGTTCCTCATACAGATGCAGGGTGTTGGCAATGATCAAGAGGGTAACTCAGACTGTAGTTTTTAGCTCATCTATTTTTTGAAAAATATTATGAGCTATTGTCATCACCTTGGCGTCGGCGTTGGCGTTGGCGTTGGCGTCGGCGTCCGGTTAAGTTTTGCGTTTAGGTCCACTTTTCTCAGAAAGTATCAATGCTATTGCATTCAAACTTGGTACACTTACTTACTATCATGAGGGGACTGGGCAGGCAAAGTTAGATAACTCTGGCGTGCATTTTGACAGAATTATGTGCCCTTTTTATACTTAAAAAATTGAAAGTTTTGGTTAAGTTTTGCGTTTAGTTCCACTTTTCTCAGTAAGTATCAATGCTATTGCATTCAAACTTGGTACACTTACTTACTATCATGAGGGGACTGGGCAGGCAAAGTTAGATAACTCTGGCATGCATTTTTACAGAATTATGTGCCCTTTTTATACTTAGAAAATTGACAATTTTGGTTAAGTTTTGTGTTTAGGTCCATTTTATTCCTTAAGCATCAAAGCTATTGCTTTCATACTTGCAACACTTACTAACTATCATAAGGGGACTGTGCAGGCAAAGTAATGTAACTCTGACTGGCATTTTGACAGAATTATGTGCCCTTTTTATACTTAGAAAATTGAAAATTTGATTAAGTTTTGTGTTTAGGTCCACTTTATTCCTACAGTATCAAAGCTATTGCTTTCATACTTGCAAGATTTATGAACTATCATAAGGGGACTGTGCAGGCAAAGTTATGTAACTCTGACTGGCATTTGGACGGAATTATGGGCCCTTTATACTTAGAAAATTGAAAATTTGGTTAAGATTTATGTTTTGGTCCACTTTACCCCTAAAGTATCATAGATATTGCTTTCATACTTGGAACACTCACAAACTATCATAAGGGTACAGTAAAAGGACAAGTTGCATAACTCTGGTTGTCATTGTTACGGAATTATGGCCCTTTTTTGACTTAGTAACTTTTAATATATGGTTAAATTTTGTGTTTCGATCCACTTTACTTCTTAAGTATCAAGGCTATTGCTTTCAAACTTCAAATACTTACATGCTATCATGGGGTTACTGTACCTGGCAACTTGAATTTTACTTTGACCTTTGAATGACCTTGACTCTCAAGGTCAAATTATTAAATTTTGCTAAAATTGCCATAACTTCTTTATTTATGATTAGATTTGATTGATACTTTGATGAAACTACTCTTACCTGACATACCACAATAGACTCCACCCAAACCATCCCCCGTGCCCTCCCCACCCCTCCCCCCCCTCCCCCCCCCTTCCCCCTCCCTAATTTTTTTTTTTTTTTTTTAAACATCTCACAAATGACCACCACACCCTCACACTATACCCCCCCCCCCCACCCCACCCCCCCCAATTTTTTTTTTGATTTTTTTTTTTTTTTTTTTTTTAAGATAATCTCACAAATTACCACCACACCCTCACACTATACCCCCCCCCCCCCCATTTTTTTTTTTAAAACGGTTATGTTTGAAATACCGTCCAACCATCGCACCCAAACCCCCCCCCATCGCCCCCCCCCCCCCCCCCGATTTTTTTTTTTTTTTTTTTTTTTCGCTTTTTTGGAAGATAATGTAATAAATGTCCACAACCCCACACTATACACCCCTCTTCACTCCACTCATCCCTCCTTTGTAATTGAAAATGAGAGTCCCTTCACCTTTAAAAAGAAAATAGATGAGCGGTCTGCACCCGCAAGGCGGTGCTCTTGTTATGTTTTGTTTCTGCCTTATAGGGATTCATGGGAAATTGTTATATACAGCACTACATGTGATATTTGTTATTGTCTTTGTTGGTCTAATGAAGTTATAAACATAGTTGTGTCTCAGAATAAATACTAGATTTCATAAACTTGTTCACTCTTTGTATTCTTTTTTATCAAAACTTTCTTTAACTGTTTCAGTATTAAGTTAAACCTTAATATTTCATTCAAAATAAAAGTATAAATAATTTGTGTCCATAAAGAGACTAAATGCATTACTGATGTATTTTTTTACCGTGGCATCGTCACAAGTGTCCAAGTGATACATTACATTTTGACAGGCGTACTAGTATTGGGTGCCACAAATATTCCTTGGGCCCTTGATGCTGCCATTCGTAGGCGATTTGAGAAGCGCATCTACATACCTTTACCAGAGGCTGCCGCTAGATCCACCATGTTTAAATTACATCTAGGAGCTACACCAAACTCTCTGTCTGATGAGGATTTTAGGTATGTTTCCAGTTTTCATTAAACAGCTTACAATATGATGTTGTTTGTTTCTCCTCTTTGAACTCACTGAGCAAAATAGTTGTGATCCTACAATGTTATTACCCAAGGAAAACAATTAATATTTATTTTTTAAGTGGCGTTTGAGAAACCTTTATAACACAACGAATATCATGTAATTTGTCGTATTTGGATGCATGCTTTTACTTAAATTACATAATAAAATGAAATTCAGTGTTAAAGTTTGTAACTGACTCATCACAAAATTTAGTGACTTGTATAAAGACAAAAAGTATAACAAAATCAGATGAATAAAGTAGTAAAAGATTATTATGATCAACACAAAATGACTAACACATAGACAAAAATACAACTAAATAAGATTGATTATCAATTTAAAGCTTTTAATTTTCAGATCTACTGACCTAGATTTGGAAATGGGTCAAAGGGTGAATTTACTCAGTGCTCAATCAATTTAAGGTCTTTTAGTGGATGCTTAGGCCTTGTACCTTTCTAAAAAACTACACTTTTTCCAATAATACTAATGGACTTGTTTGCTGTTGTACAGAGAGCTGGGTCGTCGTGCTGAGGGTTACTCAGGCGCAGACGTGTCCATTGTTGTAAGAGACGCCCTCATGCAGCCTGTACGTAAGGTGCAGACAGCCACACACTTCCGCAAGGTGAGTAGTGGAGAAAGCATTTTAATGTAAAAATGAAGCTTTGTTATCAAAACTTTTGAAAACCGGTGGATCTGTAATGAGGCTATTGCACGTGTTTTCTCGTAGGAATGGGGCTATTACAGCTATGATGTTGTAGGAATGGGGCTATTATAGGTGTGTTGATGATGGAATGAGGCTATTACAGGTGTGTTGTAGGAATGGGCCTATTACAGGTGTGTTGTTGTAGGAATGATGCTATTACAGGTGTGTTGTAGGAATGGGGCTATTACAGGTGTGTTGTTGTAGGAATGGAGCTATTACAGGTGTGTTGTTGTTGGAATGGGGCTATAACAGGTGTGTTGTTGTAGGAATGGGGCTATTACAGTTGTGTTGTTGTAGGAATGGGGCTATTACAGGTGTGTTGTAGGAATGTGGCTATTACAGGTAGGTTGTTGTAGGAATGGGGCTATTACAGGTGTGTTGTTGTAGGAATGGGGCTATTACAGGTGTGTTGTAGGAATAGGGCTATTAATAATTACAGGTGTGTTGTTGTAGGAATGGGGCTATTACAGGTAGGTTGTTGTAGGAATGGGGCTTTTTCAGGTGTGTTGTTGTAAGAATGATGTGTTGTTGTAGGAATGGGGCTATTACAGGTGTGTTGTTGTAGGAATGGGGCTATTACAGGTGTGTTGTTGTAGGAATTGGGCTATTACAGGTGTGTTGTTGTAGGAATGGGGCTATTACAGGTGTGTTGTTGTAGGAATGGGGCTATTACAGGTGTGTTGTAGGAATGGGGCTATTACAGGTGTGTGTTGTTGTAGGAATGGGGCTTTTACAGGTCTCATGTAGGAATTTAGATAGTACACCAGTGTTGTATGAACATGGTTATGCAACAAACTTGTTGGGGCATATATATACATGTACATGTTCTATGTAAGGATATTTTACAGATATTTTGATCATGAAATGGGGTAATTTTGAAGATGTTGAGGTAGATATAAGGCTGACATCAATGTTTTAGGAGCATAGATATATAATATTGGACAATTGTTTTTTGACATCAATCTTTTACATCACTATTGTCATAGGAAAATTGCTTGTGCACCAATTTTGTATTAGGAGTGAGGTTATTGTAGAACTTTTGTATGAACATTTATATAACACCAACAGTGTAAGAATAAACATATTACACCAATGATGTATGAACAAGAATGTAAAACTAATGATGTAACAACACTTATGTTGGAACACATTTATTACAAGATCATTGTAATAGGCATGAGGTTATTGAAGCCTTTTTTTTGTGAGAATATGACACCAATGTTATAAGACCATGGATACTGCACTAATCTTGTAGAAACATTTATACTACACCATTTTTGTTATAGGAATGTTTTTTTTAGGAATTAGTATGTTATTGCAACAATAGATGAGGATATGACACCACTGCTGTTGTTAGTGAAGCATTGTTTTGTTAAAATGAGTATATGACACCAATATTTTTGGAACAAGAATATCACAGCAATGTTGTAGAAAATGGATTTAACACCAATTCTGTGATGGGAATGTGGTTATTTTAGGAAGAATGCCATCCCAATATTGTACAATTAATGAGAATGTAACACCAATATTTGTGAAGAAACATGGATAATGTGCCAATATGTTGAACATGCTGCTGTTGTAGGTACGCGGCCCCTCCAGGTCAGACCCCAATTTTATAGTGGATGACCTGTTGACCCCTTGCTCTCCTGGCGCCCCAGGTGCCATAGAGATGAACTGGACACAAGTGGATGGTGACAAACTCCTGGAACCTGTTGTCAGCATGGTATGTAGGTTAAAAGACATGGGCTGTGCTCTGTAAAAAGGGGGTTTAATGCATGTGCATAAAGTGTCGTTCCAGATTAGCCTGTGCAGTCCGCACAGGCTAATCAGGGAGGACACTTTCTGCTTTTATGATATTTTTCATTTTAAGCAAGTCTCTTATCAGCAAAAATCCAGTTAAGCCGGAAAGTGTCGTCCCTGATTAGCCTGTGTGGACTGCACAGGCTAATCTAGGACGACACTTTATGCACATGCATTAAACTCCCTTTTTACAGAGCACGACTCACACATAATGGGAAAAGCCGATTTACTCGATAAAATGTCCAATATTAATGTGGGTCATTGACAAACTACATGAACCTGTTGTCAGCATGGTATCTAGCGTATAGAATCCGTTGAAAGCATTAAAGGTAGCATATACAACATGCACTGCAAAAACTTTTGTCTGACACAGTATTATATGTCTGACAAGTTATGGCCTTGGACAATTTTCTGACATAATGTTTCATGGTTTATTATATCTTGCAAACTTTGTTATGAAGCTCATAATCAACATTTAAAAATGTATGAATCCATTAAAAATCATAACAGAGTGATTTAGTTGTCTGAATATCCAGTCTGTTTTTTCAGTCAGAAAGTACCATAGTCTGATAAAAGACAATATACACTGTGAAATGTGTGTTGTTTAGAGTTTAGATGAAAGACAATATACTCTTAAAAAGTTTTTTACAATTTTTAAAATACAGGTAACAAGTTTTGATAAATACCATCATAATTTATTGCAATGTATGTATTATGGTGAATGGTTGTCAAGCCTCTTTTTTGCCGACTTGAGGCCAAAGTTAGCTATTCCCATCACATTGTGTCAAGCCTCTGGCATTATGCGGTGTGCTTAGTAAACCTTCACCTCGATACCACTCAAGAGGCCATATTTATGATCAAGTCTTAATGAAACTTTGTCAGCATGTGTATCAAAACAATTTCTTGGCCAAGTTGGAATCAGGGCCAATGTAGAAAAGAACTTTTATGACTCAATCTTGATAGAACTTGACAATGTTTAGGCTAAGTTCAAATCTGGGTCACATTCCTCTAGAAACTGGTTAACAAGTTCATATCTTTAAAAGCTTATGCAACTTATGTTGTATGGTTAAGCAAAAGTTATAGCCATCTGATAAAATTCTAATAAAAAAACACAATCAAACTGTTGGAATTTTGTAAGTATTTTGTTAATTTGTTATTATTTTTTTTTTTTTGTAGGCGGATATGTTAATGTCCCTGGCAACTCAGAAAGCAACTGTGAATGAAAAAGACTTAAAAAAGCTGGAGGAGTTTACATCAGATTTTGGCCAAGAAGGATAGTTATCAGCCACAAAACAAATCAGAACTCGAACCAGTTACTTTCATTTAATTGTTGCACATATACTTGTTAATTATTTAAGTAACCATAATTAACATAGTCGTCTGGTTTCTTATTTTGAGGAATTGGGATGTAGTAAAAGCTACATGTATTTGAAGTTTTCACAATAAAACACCAGATTCTTTATAAGTTGATTGTAGTTTTTGTAAAGTAATAATGGAAACCTTACATTGTATGTTTGCATTTTTTATCTATTCATTGAAGGGATGCCCTGAGCAGTGAGCACGGCTGTAATTATTTATGCAGTATTGTATTGTGGACAGTAACCATGCTGTTTTAGTTGATTGTTGAACTAAGTCCTACTTTGTCTGGACTGCTGTTAATCATAGAACCAGGTACTTTTAATTGAAACAACAAATAACATCTACCATCCTGGTGGGTGATGGTACAATTTTTTAAAACACATTAACTAAGTTTCATTCATTATGTATCAGTATCCTGTGTGGGAATGCCTATCAGCAGGCCATATATACAGGTACCTTAAACAGACCATACCAAAATGTCAAAAATACAAAAGAAACACTTCATGGAATGCAGTGAAATGAGTGCATCAACATACGATAGGAGCCATGCAGGCTTATCCTGACGACAATCCTGTGTTTATACTAGATTATGTAGAATAGACTTTCTTTAAACAAAAATCCTATAAAAGTTGAAACTGTCATCTTTGATCACTTTACCCTTATGCTTTAAACTCAGTTTTACCACAAACAGATTCATATATTATTGACATGTTCATGCACAAATAATCAAGTTTTTATTTCACAAAGTTATGTTTATCATCACAGACAGGTAGAGAGGACTAAAGAAAGTTTTTTAATGCCTTTATGGCACAAACACTAAAGAATAATTTAGAATGTCTTATTTATAGCAATGGCTGGTGACAGTTCTTGCCATATGAACATAGCAGGTTGTATTGTTTTAAACAAGAATCATTGCCATATTTAAGTTGAGGTCTGAGATCAACGCTCATACATGAAAATGGATTGCACTTTTGAGCCCAAGTGTGGATTCAGCACTTAAGTAAAATGCTCTGTATCCACCAAAAACCTTTAATTATTTGTTAAAGACCTTTCTTACTAGATTCAAGTTTTTAAGGGTCATTTCCAACCCTTGGATACGGATGAGCAGCAAACAGCATAAAACCTTAACAGACTGCGAGTTACTCGCAGGCTATTCTGGTTTTATGCTGTTTGCACATAGCCATTTTCACTTTGCCTCTGAGTGGGACAGGGTTAATAGCCCTGATCTTGGTTCTGCCTTCAGATTCACAATTCTTTTAAATTATTTCTAATTTGAAAACTGTTAAAAGTATACCATCTGGATTAAAGATCTTACAAGTGTTGATTTGCACCCTTTGTGCGACAAACTTAAATTAATCATATCAATTTACTCCCAGACTATTCCCAACTAGAACGCATTTTTTTTGTTATAATATTTGTATGGTACTGTAACTATCATATGTTTTTTGTCTAAGTACAAATAATAAATTAAATCCAATTGTGAAAATTATTGTCCCTTGTAAATTCTTCCATTTGTACATACAAAAGATGTTTAAATAAAAAATCACAATAGATGTTGTTGTTTTTAAAATAAATAATTAAGAAAATCAACTTGTAATGGCTGCAGTTATTATTTTAGTTAAGGTATTCATGAATGTGTGTTCACAACACATAAAATAAAGAATAATTTTGTGTTTACCATGATGAAGAAACAATACTTAGTGCAAATTTAAAGATAGTGATGGTAATCATGTGGTGTGTTATAACTTGTATATTGTAAATTGTATGTAAATAGCTGATAAATGACATTGCAATGATGTCATACTATTTTTCAGAAATGTAACTACATGGTAAAGTGCAACTAATTGATTTCTACATACACTTGAGTGTTTGTTTGACATGATATTAAAGTTACTTTAGAAACATAAATAATTACACAAAATTACTATGCAACAAAGGTCAGCAACACAAAATAAATATGAAACAAGATAGGCATTTGAGAACATCATATTTTATCATCAATTTATTCAACTGAAAATATGTATCTACTGAAATATGATAAGCATCACGCGGAGTGTTAAGTGCTTATTTTCAATAAATGTTCCTCATTGTGTGTTTAAGATTAACTTATGTCTTTATTCTGGTAAATTTGTTATATTTCTGAATCTGTATTAAATATTGAACCATGTTTGATGTTAGTTTTTACACCTGGTTATAGTCCTATTAGAGAATGTTAACAGCAAGCCTCGCCTTTTCCTATGGCATATTAGACTCGTCTGATATCCCATGGTATCAAGAGTCACCAACTATATATGTATTATAGATGTAGTCCAATAGACCAGTTTTGAATACGGATTTTGGCGCATGTGCAATGCACTGGTAGGCAAAAGCACTGATTACAGTAACGTTAAACATATGGATAATGGAACGTGCTTAGCCAATAAATCGAAACGAAGCTCTGAAAAAACAACAATATGATAACACCTATATAATATTTCAAATACATGTATATCATATTTATTGCCAATATAGTTTATTAATACATTTATTTGCATTTTAAAAAAAAATACGCGTCATTAGAATCAACGGAAAGATTGCCTGAAGACTGAATTGCCAGCAATTTGACAAAATAAAGAGCTCTTTGCATTAGCCGTATTATTTTTTAACACCAGAGCTTCAATTAATTACGAAAATAATTATACAACTACGTATAAAATTATAGTTATCAATGGTATGAGTACGCTAGTTTGATAAAAAATAACTATGAATGATAGAAAGTGTAAGGGGTGCATTAAAAATAAACGTACTACAAGGCCTTATTAAAGCAAAGTGCATGGCTGTATTTAAATGTAATTTTTAATTGGATGGGTTTTGTACAATTAATGACCCTTTTGAGGAATATTAACATACATCTGGAAAAAAACATTTTACGTGATTCAAATTGAATTTGTGTATTCATGTATATTGAAGACTCGTTACTAGTGAAAATGAGTGACAAATATCTAAAATTTAACACACACACACATATATTTTTTTAATTTATATATCTTTTATTTTTCGTAAATATTATTTACCCCCGTTGGTGTCAAACGTAATTTCTTGTTTTTATGATGCCGTTCGTGTCTTGTCGTGGCATTTAATCTTCATATTTTATTTTATTTCAGTCTCATCCATTTACATGTACAACATAGTAAATACAAGATATAAAAACACATGTATAACAACATCTGTAAATGGCCATTCAAATTTGAATTATAAGAGACTATAAAAAGTAGTCTATATACATGTAATACAGTTAACACATTCTATTCCGTAAGTGAGTGAGTGAGTGTGATTGTGTGAATACTATGTATGCAATATCAATGTTTTCATATTGATATATGTTAATGTATCTGACTTAAAACAATGTGATTAATGAATTATTGGGAGAGAGTATATACATAATGCATTAAAAAATGCAACAACTGTACAGTTAACCAAAAGCCATATCAGTAGTGCTAATCTTAACTTTCATGTATAAGATTAAAAACTGCCTTAAAAGCAAGAATTTTAAGATACTAAAATGAAATATCGTGACTTTTGCCAACATTGTAAAATGTAGATAAAACACATATCACCACAGGCCAGGCCTGAAGTGAACTGATTAGCGCCACTGATATGTACTATATAATATTCTTAGGAAATTATAATGTTTCCTTGTACACTATGTAAAACAGTAAGATCAAGTAAGACTAAAAGAATGAATAATCTAAATATCTGATAGTATAATCAAGAAATATGGTAATCCATGGCATGTACACTGGTGGTCATCACAGGGGGTTTCAGCACAGACCAATTGACCAAGACACTGCCAGTGTACATACAACAGACCACCCCTACTGCCCAACTACACTATATATACAAATAGTTATTTCTAGATTGAAGTATTTTGTAACAGGTTTTGTCAGTCTCATACATAACACTTTCATTTGAAAAAAGAAATATAAATTTATCCTGGTCTGACATATTAATAAAGTTGTTATCTATTTCTGTGGCCTTACGTAATAAGACATTTCTATCGTCAACATAAGCAGAACATTTAAGTATTACATGAATCTCATTTTCGATTGATAAATTGCAAATTGGGCATAACCGTAAATTTTCAGGTAAATTCTTATATTTTCCTGTTTCTAGTCGAATAGATGCCACCCCACACCGGAATTTAGCAAAAGCAGATTTATATTTTATGGGCATTTTAGATTTCACATAACATTCTGTATCAAAATCATGCTTAAAAATACGATATGTTCTACGTTTGTTCCTACCAGTACGGGATGGACCTTGTTCACTCTGTATTGAATCTTTCCACTGTTCTATGTATTTATTCATGGTTACAGATTCCACCAGATTACATAATTGCTTGGAGGTAATTGTTGCACATTCATCAAGGTAATTCAACATATCAATACTTCTGAAATAAGATTTAACATAATATTGCCAATGTCTGCAGTTATTATTACTTCTATGACAACATATTGAGAACACTTTACTATTCATTCTATACTGACTACTGATTACTGGGTCCGGTTTAATAAAAAACTACAAAACACGACTGTAGTCGCGCGACTGTGCGGTCGACCGACGGTTGTCGGCTGCCAACTGACAAATTGTCGCGTTCACGGAGAAATTTGCCGCGACTGTGGTCGCATGACTGTGTGGTCATTCGACTGCGGTCGTTGTAGTCGCTATTTTTAGAACATTATCACTTCCGCCATCAACATACTTTTATTTATTGTGCGAAAACTCATATCACGGAAAGTAAATCTTAAATTTGTTAAAATAATATGATATAATTTGTTTAAACAGAATTCGCTTGCGGAGTCTTCGTTTAAGGTGTGTTGGTAATAATATTCATTAAGTGTTCAAAGTTCAAATACAAAATCTGACGCAATGAAATAAATTCTACTACTATGGTTCACGCGTCTCTGGACAATGTCCTTTCGCGTGTCAAAATTGCAGAACCTCAAACATACTTGCCAACGCAGTTTCAAGATGTTGGTACTAAAGACCGTACATTTATATGAATATTCACTATATACCAATATGAATTGGTGCGCTCGACAAATCGGACGGAAGGAAGGATCGAATGAATAATGCTCGTAGATCGAGGAAAACGCGTGCAAAAACTGCATTGTGGAGTCTGAATGTCTACGAAAGTCTTTAAAACCAAATAACGGGTTTGCAATCAGCTCTGGAATTCACTAATAATTATGGACATACCTCTGAGACATTTTTGTTAAAATGTTCTTTTATATCTGGCTTCTAAATCTGCCCAATAATTATTGCACTTAAAGGTTTGATACATTGCATTATCGTCTGCAAAATTCATATCAATGAGAATCTATCTAAATAAGGTTGATATTTCACTTTTATAGGATTGAACTTATGACACTTTATCTGCAATGATCGTTTTGTTAATTATTCATATTCCTTTGTAAATTTCACTTCAACTTGATACACATACTCGAATAATATGTATGGGACTCTTCTAAATAAATCTAGGTACATGGTACCGAGAAAATTGTATTTCGGGGAGTTCGTTCCTGCATATTTTATAATACTGTCAACATATCTGAGATTTGCTTTATTGATACCATGCTGTTTTGTCTAAAGTAAACGGTATTTTTATACAGGATATATTTCACATCTGATCTGAAAAAAAACGTCATGAATTCGTATTGTCGGTACTAGGAGATTAATCAAATAAATATTTGAAGCATCTGTAAGTATTAAAAAAAAGTTTACTTACACTTATCTTGTCTGTTTTTAAGATATTAGTCTGGTTATTGATGGCTCGAAACTGATCTAGTAATCTGAGTGTTTTGTAGCATTATTTTTGTGATTTCATTTTATTATTGATGTCTTTATCAATATATCATTTTATTTCTTAACCTACAAAAATGACGTAATGATTCATGAGGGAAAATACCTATCCTTTATTTGTTGATATTTGTTTCTGTTTTTCCCTTTATTCGTTGTAACCACAAATTCTTTCTTCTAAAAGCCATTATTCATTATTTAATATTGATGTAGGTTATATGACTCATTCAATATTGTTATTACACAATTAAATTGGTACTGTTTCTTATATATAAACACGAAGTGATGAAGCTATTGGTGGAGTAACATTAAAGTTGTACACATGTAACTAAGTATCGACACCATTTTACTTTACACTTTACTGCATGTATAAATCATTTGTGCGTATGGTATAAGTATTGCCGTATTTTATAACATTTTGTATTTTTACAATTTTAAAAGAATGCTATCAATATACATGTATGTTGTCATTCCATATAGTTCAGCATATATATGAGTTGTACTCTGTCAAAAGTGGGTTAAATGCATGTGCGTAAACTGTCGTCCCAGATTAGCCTATGCAGTCCTCACAGGCTAAATAGGGACGATATTTTCCGATTTTATGATATTGTTCGTTTAAAGAAAGTGCCTCCTTAACAAAGGTCTATTTTAGGCACACAGTGTCGTCCCTGATTAGCCTGTGCGGACTACACAGGCTAAAAGTGGACGCTACTTTACGCACATTGATTAAACCCCCTTTTTACAGAGCACGGACCATATGTAGAGTAATGCGTCAACGGGACACGTTGAATGTAAAATCAGTGCCTTCAACTGAATTCATCTCAACGTACGTGTACAATTTGCGAATTATAGGCCAAGATAAGTTCCAAAGAAAGTTGCCCTTAATGCGCAGTTTATTGAATGATATTGGTGCACATAAACCCGGTATTATTTACGCATTGCCTTCCTGTGGGACTAACCTGTAACTTTCAGTGTACAGTTTGCACTCCTCTCTTGTATTAATACTACTCTTTATAAGCCGGGAGAAAAATAAATGACGCGACGTTTAGCATCATAAAACATATTTATCCCATTGTTATTAAGGTAAATCAATTAAGTGCATTTCTTCTAAACTACTGTATATGTATTACTTTCCCTTGCTCGAGACATCCGTGTATTGGATGGAAAATACGCATATTGATGATACAATATTGTATACATTTCGGAAACGTATTCTAGATCTACAGCAAAGGTGTCTATGAGCCCCAATAGCTCTCTCCTTGGTAAGCGAAATCGACGGAAAAGTTCATCATCATTGTACATGTCTAATGGATTCAACCTATCTCTAGAAACTCGCTCTCTTCGAAAATGTCTTCGTATTCGATGAACAAGTCGCATGGAGGCCACCATGATCAAACTCGAAACTATCCGCGTTCATTGTGCACGGGTTTTGAATGCCGACAAAGCGTCAAGCGACGAGCAGTCGTGGTGTGAGGGGTAGACTGCGGTCGCTCGACAATATGTCGAACAACGCGCGGTCGATTGACGACCGTCGCTCTCCATTAAACACGGCTATCGTCGCACGACGATTATTCGCTGGTACAACCATAGTCGCCCGACCATGGTCGCTCTCATTAAACCGGACCCAGATCATTACATACTAGAGGTAGACACCTGAACCTGTGCGAGTATTAAATAAAAAAATCTACGGAAGCAGATAATGGCCATCATCTAAATTTAAATCTGAAAATAAATCTTTAGATCAATGGGAATCGATTTAAGTATTTACCGCACTCGTATTGGAGCTTTTGCATAAAGCTGCAAAATACACTAGAAAATGCCGAAATATGGTAAATATAAGAAATTTATCAAAGGAACAGATATACACCTAAGAGCACCAGCATGTAGTTTTTATGCAATGTTCTGTGTGTTAGCTATGTATGGAGTCGTACTGTCGCAGACACGGTTCATATATACATTTGCGGTGCCGGATACGTGCATATGTTCGTAGACTGCTACGTCAATGTTTGGAACTATACGTGGAGATATTCCGTCATGTATTTCATACGGATCATATTCTGCATATTATTTCAAACGTTTATTGACTTTGTCGGCTGATGTCGAAACGAATCCTGGTCCCGATCCAAGTTCAGATGAAAATACACAATTAATTCTTCAGGCTATTGCAGAAACTAAGAATGAAATAAAAGGTGTTAGACATCAAGTTAATTTTGTTCAGAAAGAATTAGGGTACCTGAGAGAAGAAATAGTTGCTATTAAATCAAAGGTTGATTGCCAAGAACATAAACAGGAGATACTTAATTCTGATGTCGCTGCATTATCTCTTGCTGATGACCAAACGGAGGAACGACTTGCGAATATACGAATATGGAGACACAGTTTAATTTAATGGAATCGGAGAGACTAAAACCTTCATTACGAATATTTGGCCTTGATGAAAACGAGTCTGATATTAAACCTTTGGAGTCTGTTATAGTTGAGAACGTGATCGATGTTATCGGTAAACCTGATTTGTTTAATGAGAATTATTTGATCAGTGCTTTAAGAGTAGGCGAAAGAAAGGATGAGGAACCAATAATGATTTTAGCCAAAGTTCGAAAAAGTGATGATAAGTTTGAGATTTTCAAATTCAGAGACGCGTTAAGAAGGAAGGGTATTAGGGTGTCAAATGACTTGTCATTCCTTCAAAGCAAGTAGGTTAAAGAAGCAAGGTTAAGAGGTCTAGTTGGTTATTTTAAAAATGGTAAACTTGTGACCTTTAAACCTGATCCTAAGAAATCAGATAACGGTTTTGATGGTATTTCAAGGGTATTTAAGAGAGCACGGAGGTTTGGGGAGAAGAATCGGGAGGAGTCTGAAGCAGATATGGAGGCAGGTACAACTGAGGAAAAGACAGCGGTTTTTCAAAAATAGGATGATGGCCGAAGCATTACAAATTTGACTGCGCTTATTAACTTTTTATCTTGGAATATTATTGGCTAAAGTCAAAACTGTTCTCAAATGATATTATTGATACTTTACAAAAATTTGATGTTATTGGTGTTCAAGAAACTTAGGATTGTGACTCAGAATACTGTAAAAGTTATGTTTTGCATTATACTGTTTCTTCATGTGAAGCAAAACAGTCAATTGTAGGTGGAATACCAATGGGTGGAGTAACAGTTTTTTGTGAAGAACTCCATATCGATTTTTTTTCAAACGTGTATGTCATGAATTTAGATTTGGTTTGATGCTACTTATAGACAAGTTATTGTTTTCCTTAGACAGAGATGTACTTTATGTGTCTTTAAATTTTCGTCCTGAAGCCTCATCCTTTTATGCAAATTTAACTATGTCAGAGTTAAAACAACTGGAACAACTTTTAATTGAAAATAATTTGCTAGATTAAAACTTCTTTAAAGCGGAGACTTTAATGCCCGAACAGCTAGTCTCGGTGATTATACAACTTGTTCTGATAATATTCCAGAGCTAAACGAATATAATTATAGTTTTGATAATGATTTAGAAGTCGATAGGATTTCTCAGGATACAAAACAATTAAATTTGGACATGAACTGCTAGATTTAGTAGTGTTTTTATGCTATATTGTAAATGGGCGTCTTGGTGTTGGAAGTGACGGATTTACATTCATTAATCAAAATGGCTGTAGTATTATAGACTATTTTATTGTGTCGAGAAATATTTATGACCTTGTTACAATGTTCGAAATACAACTTAATACAGAAAGTAGGCATTTGCCTATATCCCTTGGGATAAAGACAAAACAGCGTTGTAGCAAGATAAATAACTTGAGAAATGAAGTCCTTTTTTGCGACTTGAAAAATGATAACTTTGGAGATAACTTAAATTGTTTGTCAGAAAATTTTCTTAAAGGTAGTTTTAGAACCTTAGATACAATGTTATCAGGTCAGAACACTGATAAAAATACAGTTTTATATGAGTTTGAAGCAGCTATTGGAAATAGTAGTGTTCAGTTTCAAAAGGTAAAAAGAAAAAAAGCCAAAGTTGAAAAATGAATGGTTTGACCGAGAATGTAAAATGGCAAAACAAACTACCAGAAAGCTGTTAAAAAGGTTAAGGTTGCACAGATCTGATCAAAATTTGAACGACTATATACAGAGTAAATGTAAATATAAAAAGTATGCAGACAAAAACGCTTGTTATTTAATCAAGTATTTGCATAATGTAGAGAGTTCTGTAAATGAGTCACGAAAGTTTTGGTGTGAAATCAAAAAAGTAATAAGCAAACCAAAATCGGAAGCTGATATTTCTCTGGACAAATGGTTTGAACACTTAATAACATTATTTTCGAATGAGAATACTGAAGAGGGCAGATATGAAAATTTTGATAATAATTTTGATGTAAAAATGCATTCTGATGAAATTGAACAGCTTATTTTCAATTCTGATATTACAGATGAAGAAATATTACAGGGTATCAAATCACTTAATATGAAGAAAGCACATGGAGGCAATAGTATACCCCAACAATTAATTTATAGCGCTAGTGTATTATTACCTTATGTACGTAAACTGTTTAAGAGGCTCTTTACACGAGGTGAATTTCCAGATACTTGGTGGGCAAAGTCAGTTATCACATCCTTGCACAAAAAGGTAGTCTAAATAATCAAAATAATTACAGGGGTATAGCATTGTTATATGCAATTAGTAAAGTATACATTGCACTCATTACTAAAAGAATGACATTTTATACTGAAGCGTACAGTAGGCTTTAAGAAGCTCAAGCTGGATTTAGAGCTGGATATACAACTGTGGATAATGCCTTTATCTTATATTCCATTGTAAAAAAATATCTAAGCATGAAAGGTAGATCTGTATATGTGGCTTTCATAGATTTCCAGAAAGCCTTTGATTCAGTAAATCGGGGTATTTTGTATAATGTTCTCAAACAAAATGGTGTCAAAGGTCATTTGTTTGAAGCTATACAACACATTTATTCATCTGTTAAAGCATGTGTTCGATCAGATGAAGGAGTATCTGCTACATTTTCATGTCCTGTTGGACTTCGTCAAGGGTGTAGCTTAAGCCCATTTTTATTTGCAATGTTCATCAATGAATTGTATACAATGTTAAACAATAATAATACCAGTGGAATCCAACTATTCCCTGATACTGTTGAAATATTCATGTTAATGTTTACTGATGATATAGCCCTAATTGCTAATACTGTTGTTGGTTTGCAAAAACAAACATTTTATATGAATTTTCTACACAAAACAAACTTACAGTTAATATTGCAATAACCAAAATACTTGTGTTTAAACGTGGTGGCTAATTAGCAAGAAGAGAAAAATGGACATATAATAGCAGTCGACTAGATATTGTTAATGGTTTTACATATGTTGGTATATATTTTTCAAATAGACTGTCTATGTACAAAATGGCTGAGAAAATGTCTACCAAGGCTATGAAGGTTCTTATATGTATTTTAAACTCTTTTCAATATGTATCTTGTTTGCCATTTAAAACTTTTTTCAAGATATTTGACTCGAAGATTGCATCTGTAATATTATATGGCTCAGAATTATGGGGTCTAAAACACCTACATGGTATAGAATCATTGCAAACATATGCATGTAAAAGATTTTTGAATGTAAATAAAACAGCATGTAATGATACCATACTGGGAGATACCGGTAGATTCGCTATGAATATCTATTCATCTAAACGTTGTATTAAATATTGGTTACGATTATTAGATCTACCTAGATATAGATATCCCAGACTATGTTATGAAATGCTTATGTACTTTGATATCCTAGGCTCCAATAACTGGGCTAGTGATGTTAGGCTAAACTTATATAGAAATGGTTTTGGTTATGTCTGGGAATAACAAAATGTTATAAACCCTAAACTGTTTTTATTACAATATGAACAACAGCTGAAAGATCAAGCTATGCAAAATTAGAATGTTAGGTGTAGAGAGAATAGCGAATTGAGTCATGATATAATGTTTAAACAAGGTTTTGAAGTGGAAAAGTATATAACTATTATAGATATTAACAATTTTAGACAATGTTTTGCAAATTTCCGAAGTTCATCACACAACCTCATGATAGAAAAGGGAAGATATTTTAATATAAATATAGAATTTCGTGTATGTATATATTGTGAAACACTCATCGCTCATCGAAGATGATTTTCATTTTATGTTGATATGCCCTCTGTATGCTAATCTTCGTTCTATGTATATACCATTGTACTATTTTCAACAACCAACTGTAGATAAATTCTATGATTTGATGTCTACTGAAAATGAAAAGTTTATACGAAACATTGCTATGTATATATATATATATATATATATATATATATATATATATATATATATATATACACATATATAACTCATTTAAAGAGAGAGATCAGTTGATGGAAATGTACAAATAATAATGTTCATCTTATCATACTCATACTGTATTGTTATGACCATAACCACATGCTGTGTATTATTATTTTGATGATGTATATATTGTGTTATGGCCGGAGGCCATATATGCAAATAAACTATTGAATTGAATTGAAAATTATTTATGCACTAAAGACATGAAAGCACCATTTAAAAGTATACAGTGATATTATTTATGTATGAATATTTATTGTATACTATCAGTGTTACTCAATATTCTTCTTATTAAGAAGTGATTGCTTATGTATTTCATGCTACTTTTTTGTAATTACATGTATTGGTATACTTAAAACTCAACTTTAGATGAGGCCCAGAGTGATAAAGCCAAGGAGAATATTCGGGCAAAGTTTGTTCAGTACATTGACAGAGCTGAAAAACTGAAGACATATCTTGGCAAGGGGGAGAAGAAAAAACCTGTCAAAGAAGGCGGTTCATCGTCAAGAAAAAAGTATGTTGATATATTGTTAATTGCATATTCTAAATTTGTTTGGTGTCTGTTTTTTTAAAAGGTCTTTATTGATATTTGGTCTTTATTGATTTAATGTTTAAATCATATTGAATCTATAAATGCTTGATAAGGCAAAAAACTAAAGCTAAATGAAACACTTTCTAGTCTGTTTTTGTGTAAGCACAATTACTTTTTGATCCCCAAAAATGATCTCTGAGGCAAAGTTGGATATCATATTTTTATGTTCGTAGAAACAGGGGGCATATTGTCGTTGCTTTGTCTGTTTGTCTTAATAATAATATGCTGCAGTTGTGTTTGTGTGCTTGTGAAATGATTTTCCATGATAATTTTATGCATCATAATCGATGATAATTTTATCCATCATAATTGATGTCCAAATCTGTTTTTTTAAAATACCAGACACAAATGTTAATCTTTTGTTAAATTATGAAGATAACCATTTTCATTTCATTTTGACTGAATGATCGTTCACGTAGTGATTGAGTACAAATATGACATTAAGTAAGTAATTGTGTGTCTCTGCTTAATATTTCAGGAACTAATGGTTATTTAGACTTAATGTATGTTAAAGAATCAGGTGGGCATTAGCAATATTCAATTATTGTTGATTGTGTCTTAATACTTAATTACTGTTCTTTCATTTTGTGCTACACGGACTTGAAATTGAATTAAAGACTCAGGCTAAACACACTCCAAACATGCACACTTGTAATCGTTGTTTGTTTAATGCAAGTGACAGCGACAGTGATGATGAAAAAGATCCAGACAAGAAAATGTTTGAGGGAGCCCTGTCAGGTAGGGGTAAAGGTGTTTAATAATATTTATGAGTTTCAGTTCATTTTTAGTATGTGTTTAAGACAAGAAATAAACAATGGAGTAAAATTTTCAGTACTTACAAAAATATTTTATGCAGCCAAAAAATCGTGTTACTTAAATGGTGGAATAAAATCAGACAGTAAGTTATTATCACCACAGTATTTGTGAAAAGTTTTCCATAGATATTTGTTCCTATATTATGTAGTTTGTTCAGTTTAAATAAGCTATTTAAATACTTGGAATTTTGTATAAATTTCAAGTCTCCGAAACAGTTCCACTGTCAAAACCTGCGTATTTATTACAGCACATTACAATATATGTGAAATTTTCTTTACTCGAGAAACAATAAATGAAGGCTATGTCATGTTTTCAATATTCAGACACATATATGGGAGAGCATATGTATGTTGAAAGGGCATATGTATGGGAGAGCATGTGTTGAAAATTCTTTGTTGTTGAATTACCCAAAAAGATTTAAATTTATTAGAATTCAACCAGTACTGAGCAAAAGTGGTAGTCATACTAGTAGGAAAGTGTTGTTGTATGCTAATGTTGATCTGTGACCCAGTACAGGAGCCATTGTGATGGAGAAGCCGAACATCAAGTGGGAAGATGTTGCAGGACTCGAAGGAGCAAAGGAGGCCCTGAAAGAGGCTGTCATCTTGCCGGTCAAGTTCCCTCATCTCCTCAGGGGTAAGCTACAGGAGTTAAGTTCTTTTATCTTATCATGGTTGTGCATGAGGGGTCAAAGTCCCTAATGTTTTTTATTTTCAAGGAATAGGGGTCTAGTTCCCGTATCTCTTCATCTTGATAAACAACTAAGTTTGAGCTCCTTCATGTATGCTTTGCATATTTGTATGTGAATTTGTAATTAACCATGAAATTAAAAGTTTAAGTTTGCATGTCTACCAGTATGCTAAATAATAATTCTTAAATTTATGAAGTAAAAAACTGCAAAATTGCAGTGTTTTTGGTAAATTGATGTGATGATTCGTGTAAATTGCTTCATTCTTTTTCACACGTTGAATTACATCATCTAAATGTTCATGTGCACTGTACTGTATTTATCATTATTTTAGCCGCCTCCTCGGAAAATATGGCTTTTGGCATCTCTTAAACTATCCTACCAGATAAGTCTTTGAACAGGCTAATGTCAGACTTTACTTTCCATCCTGACTGAATTTTTCTTTAGAACGGTTAACCTTTGACCATAAAATTCCATAAACGAAGAAAGTGTTGTCCCTGGTTTGCCTGTGCAGCCTGCACAGGCTTATCTGAGATGATACTTTACACACATAGATACTGACTCATTTGTTTGTTTTGCAGGCAACAGAAAACCATGGCGTAGTATTTTGTTGTATGGGGTAAGTCCTTTTTGTTTTTCAAACAAATAGCATTGGCAAAACAGTTTTTCATTGTGCATATTGAGAACATACAGTGTTTAGTGTTGTGTAACTTATTTTAAAGATAAATTATGCGTTTATAGCTATAACTTCGCTAGTATCACTTATTGTCAATAGTTCTTGTTGCATTAAGTGTCTATGTCTTCAGCCCCCGGGTACTGGCAAGTCCTTTTTGGCCAAGGCGGTTGCAACCGAAGCCAGCAACTCCACGTTTTTCTCAGTGTCGTCTGCTGACCTTGTCTCCAAGTGGCTCGGAGAGTCGGAAAAGTATGGCAGTCTTTACGCATTTAACGTAACAATTCTCTCTGTCTGCACTCAGTCGCTGAGAACTTTAATGTGCTGTTTTGGCTGAGTGGTTTTTGTGTGTGTAAACTTAGCATGACGATTTTGAGAAGTCAGTATTCCAAATAAATATATACTTGCAAATTTTTGTTCAAATGTTTGTTAATTAAGTTACTGTTAAGTATAATTGTTATTTTCCCCATAAGTTACCTGGCTTTAAACTGATTTTGCTGTTTAACAACTTATTCTTGTGATATTAAATGTTTAAAAGTTTGTATCGCACAAGATCGTTAATAATTTATTTGCTTTTAGTTTAACTTATCAATTATCTTGTGACTATGTGAATATAACAAATTTACAGCAGCAACCATTCTCCCAAATTAATTGATTGATTCTCCCAATGTATTGATTGAATAATTTTATTAAAAGTCCAAATGGATTATTAACATTGAGGATCTTAGGTTGATATTTAATTCCAATTTGTCCATGTATAAAAAAAGCAATGCCATTAATAACAGTAAGCATAATTCTTCCTTCATGATAAAAGTTTATGCAAAAAAGTAAAATTAATTGAATTTGACTATTTAACTTTATGATTTAAGTTTATGAAAACGAAATAAATTTATCCCCTGCTGAATTTGTGCAGCTCTAAACAGATACCATCCGAATGTTGATAAAGAGTTTTTTTGCTTTCTTAAAACGTTTTTAAACTGTTCCAGCTGTTATAAATCTTCTGGATGATTTAGTGTGTACCATTTGGTGTGTGGATATTGACGCAATTGACACCACTGACTTCAGGCTAGTAAAGACACTGTTCAATATGGCGAGAGAGAACAAACCCAGCATCATCTTTATAGACGAGGTTGACGCGCTGTGCGGGTCTCGAAGTGAGAATGAGTCCGAGTCAGCTCGCAGAATTAAAACAGAGTTCCTCATACAGATGCATGGTGTTGGCAATGATCAAGATGGTAACTCAGACTGTAGTTTTTATGTTTTGTTGGGTCTTATTGGGATACATGGGAAATCTTTATATACAGCACTACATGAGATATTTGTAATTGTCTTTAAATAAGGATCGCTTCATTGGCCTAATGAAGTTATAAGCATAATTGTGTTTCAGAATAAATACTAAATTTCGTAAACTTGTTTATTATTTGTATTCTATTTTATCAAACTTCCTTTAACTGTATCATTAACTGTATATTTCTGTATATTAAGTTAACCCTTAAAATGTTATTCAAACTAAAATTATAAATAATTTATGTCAATAAAGAGACTCTATATGTATTACTTATCTTTGTTTGTTTACCGTGGCATTGTCACAAATGTACTTGTGATACATAACATTTTGACAGGTGTACTTGTATTGGGTGCCACAAATATTCCTTGGGCACTTGATCATGCCATTCGTAAGCGATTTGTGAAGCGCATCTACATACATTTACAAGAGGCCGCTGCTAGAGCCACCATGTTTAAATTACATCTAGGAGCTACACCAAACTCTCTGTCTGAGGAGGATTTTAGGTATGTTTCCAGTTTTCATTAAGCAGCCTACAATTAGATGTTGTTTGTTTCTCCTCCTGGAACTGACTGAGCAAAATAATTGTGATTTGGCGTATTTGGATGCGTTGATTTACTTAAAGAACCCAATATAATTAAGTGTTAATAAGTGGAAATTTGTAACTGACTCCTCACAAAATGCAGTGACTTGTACAAAGACAAAAAGTATAACAAAATTAGATGGATAAAGTAGTAAAAGATTATTATGAACATCACAAAATTCCTAACACAGAAACAAAAATGCAACTAAATATGGTTGATTAACAATTAAAAGCTTATAATTTTCAGATCTACTGACATAGTCTTCAATGGCATTGGGTAAAAGGGTGAATTTACCCATATGACCATAACCACATGCTGTGTATTATTATTTTGATGATGTATATATTGTGTTATGGCCGGAGGCCATATATGCAAATAAACTATTGAATTGAATTGAAAATTATTTATGCACTAAAGACATGAAAGCACCATTTAAAAGTATACAGTGATATTATTTATGTATGAATATTTATTGTATACTATCAGCGTTACTCAATATTCTTCTTATTAAGAAGTGATTGCTTATGTATTACATGCTACTTTTTTGTAATTACATGTATTGGTATACTTAAAACTCAACTTTAGATGAGGCCCAGAGTGATAAAGCCAAGGAGAATATTCGGGCAAAGTGTGTTCAGTACATTGACAGAGCTGAAAAACTGAAGACATATCTTGGCAAGGGGGAGAAGAAAAAACCTGTCAAAGAAGGCGGTTCATCGTCAGGAAAAAAGTATGTTGATATATTGTTAATTGCATATTCTAAATTTGTTTGGTGTCTGTTTTTTTAAAAGGTCTTTATTGATATTTGGTCTTTATTGATTTAATGTTTAAATCATATTGAATCTATAAATGCTTGATAAGGCAAAAAACTAAAGCTAAATGAAACACTTTCTAGTCTGTTTTTGTGTAAGCACAATTACTTTTTGATCCCCAAAAATGATCTCTGAGGCAAAGTTGGATATCATATTTTTATGTTCGTAGAAACAGGGGGCATATTGTCGTTTCTTTGTCTGTTTGTCTTAATAATAATATGCTGCAGTTGTGTTTGTGTGCTTGTGAAATGATTTTCCATGATAGTTTTATGCATCATAATCGATGATAATTTTATCCATCATAATTGATGTCCAAATCTGTTTTTTTAAAATACCAGACACAAATGTTAATCTTTTGTTAAATTATGAAGATAACCATTTTCATTTCATTTTGACTGAATGATCGTTCACGTAGTGATTGAGTACAAATATGACATTAAGTAAGTAATTGTGTGTCTCTGCTTAATATTTCAGGAACTAATGGTTATTTAGACTTAATGTATGTTAAAGAATCAGGTGAGCATTAGCAATATTCAATTATTGTTGATTGTGTCTTAATACTTAATTACTGTTCTTTCATTTTGTGCTACACGGACTTGAAATTGAATTAAAGACTCAGGCTAAACACACTCCAAACATGCACACTTGTAATCGTTGTTTGTTTAATGCAAGTGACAGCGACAGTGATGATGAAAAAGATCCAGACAAGAAAATGTTTGAGGGAGCCCTGTCAGGTAGGGGTAAAGGTGTTTAATAATATTTATGAGTTTCAGTTCATTTTTAGTATGTGTTTAAGACAAGAAATAAACAATGGAGTAAAATTTTCAGTACTTACAAAAATATTTTATGCAGCCAAAAAATCGTGTTACTTAAATGGTGGAATAAAATCAGACAGTAAGTTATTATCACCACAGTATTTGTGAAAAGTTTTCCATAGATATTTGTTCCTATATTATGTAGTTTGTTCAGTTTAAATAAGCTATTTAAATACTTGGCATTTTGTATAAATTTCAAGTCTCCGAAACAGTTCCACTGTCAAAACCTGCGTATTTATTACAGCACATTACAATATATGTGAAATTTTCTTTACTCGAGAAACAATAAATGAAGGCTATGTCATGTTTTCAATATTCAGACACATTTATGGGAGAGCATATGTATGTTGAAAGGGCATATGTATGGGAGAGCATGTGTTGAAAATTCTTTGTTGTTGAATTACCCAAAAAGATTTAAATTTATTAGAATTCAACCAGTACTGAGCAAAAGTGGTAGTCATACTAGTAGGAAAGTGTTGTTGTATGCTAATGTTGATCTGTGACCCAGTACAGGAGCCATTGTGATGGAGAAGCCGAACATCAAGTGGGAAGATGTTGCAGGACTCGAAGGAGCAAAGGAGGCCCTGAAAGAGGCTGTCATCTTGCCGGTCAAGTTCCCTCATCTCCTCAGGGGTAAGCTACAGGAGTTAAGTTCTTTTATCTTATCATGGTTGTGCATGAGGGGTCAAAGTCCCTAATGTTTTTTATTTTCAAGGAATAGGGGTCTAGTTCCCGTATCTCTTCATCTTGATAAACAACTAAGTTTGAGCTCCTTCATGTATGCTTTGCATATTTGTATGTGAATTTGTAATTAACCATGAAATTAAAAGTTTAAGTTTGCATGTCTACCAGTATGCTAAATAATAATTCTTAAATTTATGAAGTAAAAAACTGCAAAATTGCAGTGTTTTTGGTAAATAGATGTGATGATTCGTGTAAATTGCTTCATTCTTTTTCACACGTTGAATTACATCATCTAAATGTTCATGTGCACTGTACTGTATTTATCATTATTTTAGCCGCCTCCTCGGAAAATATGGCTTTTGGCATCTCTTAAACTATCCTACCAGATAAGTCTTTGAACAGGCTAATGTCAGACTTTACTTTCCATCCTGACTGAATTTTTCTTTAGAACGGTTAACCTTTGACCATAAAATTCCATAAACGAAGAAAGTGTTGTCCCTGGTTTGCCTGTGCAGCCTGCACAGGCTTATCTGAGATGATACTTTACACACATAGATACTGACTCATTTGTTTGTTTTGCAGGCAACAGAAAACCATGGCGTAGTATTTTGTTGTATGGGGTAAGTCCTTTTTGTTTTTCAAACAAATAGCATTGGCAAAACAGTTTTTCATTGTGCACATTGAGAACATACAGTGTTTAGTGTTGTGTAACTTATTTTAAAGATAAATTATGCGTTTATAGCTATAACTTCGCTAGTATCACTTATTGTCAATAGTTCTTGTTGCATTAAGTGTCTATGTCTTCAGCCCCCGGGTACTGGCAAGTCCTTTTTGGCCAAGGCGGTTGCAACCGAAGCCAGCAACTCCACGTTTTTCTCAGTGTCGTCTGCTGACCTTGTCTCCAAGTGGCTCGGAGAGTCAGAAAAGTATGGCAGTCTTTACGCATTTAACGTAACAATTCTCTCTGTCTGCACTCAGTTGCTGAGAACTTTAATGTGCTGTTTTGGCTGAGTGGTTTTTGTGTGTGTAAACTTAGCATGACGATTTTGAGAAGTCAGTATTCCAAATAAATATATACTTGCAAATTTTTGTTCAAATGTTTGTTAATTAAGTTACTGTTAAGTATAATTGTTATTTTCCGCATAAGTTACCTGGCTTTAAACTGATTTTGCTGTTTAACAACTTATTCTTGTGATATTAAATGTTTAAAAGTTTGTATCGAACAAGATCGTTAATAATTTATTTGCTTTTAGTTTAACTTATCAATTATCTTGTGACTATGTGAATATAACAAATTTACAGCAGCAACCATTCTCCCAAATTAATTGATTGATTCTCCCAATGTATTGATTGAATAATTTTATTAAAAGTCCAAATGGATTATTAACATTGAGGATCTTAGGTTGATATTTAATTCCAATTTGTCCATGTATAAAAAAAGCAATGCCATTAATAACAGTAAGCATAATTCTTCCTTCATGATAAAAGTTTATGCAAAAAAGTAAAATTAATTGAATTTGACTATTTAACTTTATGATTTAAGTTTATGAAAACGAAATAAATTTATCCCCTGCTGAATTTGTGCAGCTCTAAACAGATACCATCCGAATGTTGATAAAGAGTTTTTTTGCTTTCTTAAAACGTCTTTTAACTGTTCCAGCTGTTATAAATCTTCTGGATGATTTAGTGTGTACCATTTGGTGTGTGGATATTGACGCAATTGACACCACTGACTTCAGGCTAGTAAAGACACTGTTCAATATGGCGAGAGAGAACAAACCCAGCATCATCTTTATAGACGAGGTTGACGCGCTGTGCGGGTCTCGAAGTGAGAATGAGTCCGAGTCAGCTCGCAGAATTAAAACAGAGTTCCTCATACAGATGCATGGTGTTGGCAATGATCAAGATGGTAACTCAGACTGTAGTTTTTATGTTTTGTTGGGTCTTATTGGGATACATGGGAAATCTTTATATACAGCACTACATGAGATATTTGTAATTGTCTTTAAATAAGGATCGCTTCATTGGCCTAATGAAGTTATAAGCATAATTGTGTTTCAGAATAAATACTAAATTTCGTAAACTTGTTTATTATTTGTATTCTATTTTATCAAACTTCCTTTAACTGTATCATTAACTGTATATTTCTGTATATTAAGTTAACCCTTAAAATGTTATTCAAACTAAAATTATAAATAATTTATGTCAATAAAGAGACTCTATATGTATTACTTATCTTTGTTTGTTTACCGTGGCATTGTCACAAATGTACTTGTGATACATAACATTTTGACAGGTGTACTTGTATTGGGTGCCACAAATATTCCTTGGGCACTTGATCATGCCATTCGTAAGCGATTTGTGAAGCGCATCTACATACATTTACAAGAGGCCGCTGCTAGAGCCACCATGTTTAAATTACATCTAGGAGCTACACCAAACTCTCTGTCTGAGGAGGATTTTAGGTATGTTTCCTGTTTTCATTAAGCAGCCTACAATTAGATGTTGTTTGTTTCTCCTCCTGGAACTGACTGAGCAAAATAGTTGTGATTTGGCGTATTTGGATGCATTGATTTACTTAAAGAACCCAATATAATTAAGTGTTAATAAGTGGAAATTTGTAACTGACTCCTCACAAAATGCAGTGACTTGTACAAAGACAAAAAGTATAACAAAATTAGATGGATAAAGTAGTAAAAGATTATTATGAACATCACAAAATTCCTAACACAGAAACAAAAATGCAACTAAATATGGTTGATTAACAATTAAAAGCTTATAATTTTCAGATCTACTGACATAGTCTTCAATGGCATTGGGTAAAAGGGTGAATTTACCCAGTACTCAATCAATTTAAGGTCTTTAAGTGGATTCTTAGGCCCTGAACCTTTCTAGACAACTACACTTCTTCCAATAATACTAATGGACTCGTTCGCTATTGTATAGAGAACTGGGTCGTCGTGCGGAGGGTTACTCAGGTGCGGAATGTCCATTGTTGTAAGAGACGCCCTCATGCAGCCTTTACGTAAGGTGCAGACAGCCACACACTTCCGCAAGGTGAAAAATGGAGAATGTTTTTTATTTGAAAATGAAGCTTTGTTATTAAAAATATTGAACAAACTGTGGATCTGTAATGAGGCTATTACAGGTGTGTTCTTGTAGGAATGGTGCTGTAACAGGTGTGTTGTTGTAGGAATTAAGATAGTACACCAGTGTTGTATGAACTTGGTAATGCATCAATGTTGTTGGGACATATATACATGTTCTATGTAAGGATATTTTACAGCTATACTGATTATGCAATGGGGTTATTTTAAAGACGTTGAGGTAGATATTAGGCTGACATCAATGTTTTAGGAATATAGATAATATATTATTATATAGAACCAATTTTGTTGGAACATGGATTTTACAGCAATATTTTTATAGCAAAATTTCTTGTACAGTACTACACCACTGCTGGGTGCAGGATCAATGGGGTTCACAGTGGTTTACACACGGGCTGAACAGAATGTAAACACACTTTTAAGAACTTTATTTTTGCAAATTTCTTAAGTTTTTGAAATACATTTGCAAAAATCTTTAGTGCATAAAAGACAGTTTTTCTTGCATTTTGTTCCAATATCTTAAGATTTAAGAATCATTCTTTGAATGCATCTGAAATCGGTGCCAAAAATCAACGTTGTGTGCAGCATAATCGTAAACATGAATGCGTTACACATCGAATTTTTGGCAAAGAACACATGCTTATTAAATAATGTTAGATGTATTTCACATTGCCACATAAGCAGCATAAAAACTGTCTTTTATGCATTAATTAAAATTCTTAAGAAAAATTGTTTTAAAAAGTTATTTGAAGAAAAGCACCACTTAGCAGTGTGTTTACATCCATTAACGTTCAATTGTGAACCCTACAAAGTCACGTGAACCTGCACCCTGTAATAAGAGTGAGGTTATTGCAGCGCTTTTATATGAACATTTATATAACACCAACAGTTTAAAGGGATCTTTTCACGGTTTGGTAAATTGACAAAATTGAAAAAAGTTGTTTCAGATTCGCCAATTTTCGTTTTAGTTATGATATTTGTGAGGAAACAGTATTACTGAACATTTACCATAGTCCAATATAGCCATTATATGTATCTTTTGACGATTTAAAAACCTAAAAATTATAAAGCGTTGCAACGCGAAACGATTGAATAATTTGGAGAGTTCTGTTGTTGTCGTTTAAATTTACGAAACTACGAAGATTGCTTATAAAAAGTATAAAAAACTTGCTGTGTGTATACTCGGCGGAATAGCCGAGAGGGCTAATGCGTTTTTACTTCAGACTAACTCCAGGACTCACGGGGGTCACTGGCTCGAGCCCTGGTACCGGCTACTTGTTGTTCCTTGTTTTAATTTTATTCTTGATTTTTTACTGGAGCTTTTAAGATCCAATGTTTACATTTATCAATATAAAGCATTTAATGGCAAACTTCAAAATATGCCAAAATCTGTGAAAAGGCCCCTTTAAGAATATACATATTACAACAATGGTGTACGAACAAGAGTAAAGATTTTATGTTTTGTAAAACTGAGGATGTAAAAACAATTATGTTGAAACACGGATATTACATGAACAGTATAATAGGCATGAAGTTATTGAAGCAAATGTTATAGGGTAATGGATACCACTACAATGTAGAAACATGTATACTACATCAATTTTGGTACAGAAATGTTTTTGTTGGAATAAGTATATTAACGCAACAATAAATGAGGATATGACACCGATGTAAGTTAAGAAACAAGAGTCTTTTAGAAACACTGCTATTGTTGTTAGTGAACCATTGTTTTGTAACAATAAGGATGTGACACCAACATTGAAGGAACAAGGAAATCACGGCATTGTTGTAGAAACATGGATTTAACACCAATTCTGTGATGGGAATGTGGTTATTTTCGGAAGAATGCCATTCCCATATTGTACAATTAATGAAAATGTAACACCAATATTTGTGAAGATACAAGGACGATGTGCCAATGTGTTGAACACACACTGCTGTTGTTGTAGGTACGCGGCCCCTCCATGTCAGACCCCAATGTGATAGTGGATGACCTGTTGACCCCCTGCTCTCCCGGCGCCCCAGGGGCCATAGAGATGAACTGGACACAAGTGGACGGTGACAAACACCTGGAACCTGTTGTCAGCATGGTATGTAGGTTAAAAGACATGGGCTGTGCTCTGTGAAAAGGGGGTTTAATGCATGTGTGTAAAGTGTCGTCCCAGATTAGCATGTGCAGTCCACACAGGTTAATCAGGGAGGACACTTTCCTCTTTTATGATATTTTTCATTTACAGAAAGTGTGTTCTTAGCAAAAATCCAGTTTAGGCGGAAAGTGTCATCCCTGATTAGCCTGTGTAGACTGCTCAGGCTTATCTGGGACGACACTTTACGCACATGCATTAACCCCCCCCCCCCCTTTTCACAGAGCGAGGCTCACATATAATGTGAAAAGCGGTTTGACTCGATACAATGTCTAGTATTAATGTGGGTCATTGACAAACTACATGAACCTGTTGTCAGCATGGTATCTAGCGTATAGAATCCGTTGAAAGCATTGAAGGTAGCATATACAACATGCACTGCAAAAACTTCTGTCACAGTATTATATGTCTGACAAGTTATGGCCTTGGACATTTTTCTGACATAACGTTTCATGGTTTATAATATTTCGCAAACTTTGTTATGAAGCTTATAATCAACCTTCATAAATGTATAAACAGAGTGATTTAGTTGTCTGAATTTCCAGTCTGTTTATTCAGTCAGAAGGTACCATAGTATGATAAAAGACATGTTTGTTAAATTTAGATAAAGACAATATACTCTTTAAAATTTATGTTGTTTAGAGTTTAGATAAAAAACAATATACTCTTTGAAATGTAAGTTTTTCACAGTTGGTAACATACAGGTATGAATTTTTTACAAATGCCATCCTAATCCATGTATGTGTTATTTTTGTGAATGATTGTCAAGCCTCTTTTTCGCTCACTTGAGGCCAATGTTAGCTATTGGCATCACCCTATGTCTAGCATCTGGGGTCATGCGGTGAGCATACGGTAGTAAACCTTTACCTGGATGCCACTCAAGAGGCCATATTTATGATCAAGTCTTGATGAAACTTTGTCAGCATGTTCATCAAGACAATATCTTGGCCAAGTTGGAATCAGGGTCATGCGCGTTCAAAAACTAGGTCACTAGGTCATGACTTAAAAAAGCCTTGTTACCAATGTAGAAAGAACATTTATGACTCAGTCTTGATAAAACTTGACAATGTTTAGGTTAAGTTCAAATTTGGGTCAAAGTTGTCTAGAAACTGGGTAATCAGTTCAAATCTTTAAAAACGTATGCAACATTTGTTGTATGGTTTAGCACAAGTTATAACCATATGATAAAATTCTAATAAATAACCAATCAAACCTTTTGAATTTTGTAAATATATGGTTTATTTATCTTTTTTTTGTAGGCGGATATGTTAATGTCCCTGGCAACTCAGAAAGCAACTGTGAATGAAAAAGACTTAAAAAAGCTGGAGGAGTTTACATCAGATTTTTGCCAAGAAGGATAGTTATCAGCTACAAAATTAATCAGAACTCGAACCAGTTACTTTCATTTAATTGTTACACATATAATTTGTTAATTATTTAAGTAACCATAATTTCCATAGTCGTCTGGTTTCTTATTTTGGAGAATTGGGATGTATTTAAAGCTACATGTATTGGAAGTTTGCACAATAAAACACCAGATTCTTTTAAAGTTGATTGTAGTTTTTGTAAAGTAATAATGGAAACCTTACATTGCATGTTTGTATTTTTTAACCTTTTCAATGAAAGGATGCCCTAAGTATGGCTGTAATTATATATGTAGTATTGTAATGTGGACAGTAAACGTGCTGTTTTAGTGGATTATCGGACGTAAGTCCTGCTATGTATGGACTGCTGTTTACCATAGAACCATGTACTTTTAATTGAAACAAAAGTGACATCTACCATCCTGGTAAAACTTTTGTAAACACATTTACTAAGTTTCATTCATTATGTATCAGTATCCTGTGTGGGAATGCCTATGAACGGGCCATATATACAGGTACCTTAAACAGACCATACCAAAAATGTCAAAAATACAAAAGAAACACTTCATGGAATGCAGTGCAATGAGTGCATCAACATACAATAGAAGCCATGCTGGCTTATCCTGACGACAATCCCGCGTTTATACTAGATTATTTAGAATAGACTTCCTTTAAAGCGAGATACGATTTTGTCAAATATTTATAAATTTATATAAAATTTGTAAAACCTTATTATACATATATTTCAATATAAATTTAAATACAAGTTAAGAAGAACATGTGTCAAAAAATGCGAAATACGCCAGATTTTTAATTCTGAAATCGAAAATGTCTGTACAGTAGAATTCGCCAGCATGTATATCATGAATGTACGATGTGAATCTAAATTTAGTTTAACGGATAATTTTAAATTCTTGCAACGATATCTATTCATACGACACACGAACACTTATTCCAATCCTAATAAAAAGACAAATGCTTCGGTTATTGTAGGAAAATATGTACGAAATATCTTCGTCACAATCGGCTCGGAGCGCTAATTTGTCTTTGCTGCATTTTATGAAATTCGTCTCCAATGTATAATTTTTCTTGCATATTTTGTGTTATTGTAACATATTTTATCAATATATTACAATTTAACACATATAAAAATCGTATAATCTCGCTTTAAACAAAAATCCTATAAAAATTGAAACCGTCATCCTCGATCACTTGACCGTTATGCTTTAAACTCAGTTTTATCACAGACAGTATCATATAATATTGACATGTTCATGCACAAATAATCAAGTTTTTATTTCACAAAGTTATGTTTATCATAACAGACAGGTAGAGAGGACTAAAGAAAGTTTCTTATGGCACAAACACTATTTAAAGAATAATTTAGAATGTCTTATTTATAGCAATGACTTATGACAGTTCTTTTCGTATGAAAATACCAGGTTGTATTGCCATTTTAAAGTTGATGTCTGTATACACTGACATAATATTGTTAAGTGATTTTTTCCTAGATCAACGTTCATACATGAAAATGGATTGCACTTTTTAGCCTTAGTGTGGATTCAGCACTATAGAAAAATGCTCTGTATCCACCAAAAACCTCTAATGATTTGTTAAAGACCTTTCTTACTGGATTCAGGTTTTTAAGGTCATTTCCAACCCTTAGATACTGATGAGCAGCAAACAGCATAAAACCTGGACAGATTGCGAGTTCCTCGCAGGCTGTTCTGGTTTTTTGCTGTTTGCACATAGCCATTTTCACTTTGCCTCTGAGTGGGACAGGGTGAATTGCCCTGATCTTGGTTCTGCCGTTAGATTCACAATTCTTGTAAATTATTTATTGCTAATTTGAAAACTGTTTCAAGTATACCATCTGGAAAAAAGATCTTACATGTTGATTTGCAACCTTTGTGTGACAAACTAAAATTAATCATATCAATTTACTCCCAGACTATTCCCAACTAGAAGCACTTTTTTAACATTATATATGTATTGTATTGTAACTATCATATGTTTTTGTCTTATGTCTAAATAATAAATTAAATCCATTAGTGAAAATTCTTTTCCCTTGTAAAGTCTTACATTTGTAAAGTTGAAAAATGTTTTAATAAAAAAAGACAAATGGTGTTGTTGTTTTCAAAAAATTTTATACGAAAATCAACTTGTAATAGCTGCACTCGTTATTTTAGTTAAGGTATTCATTGATGCGTGTTCATAACACATAACGTATAGAATCATTGTGTGTTTTCTATGATGAAGAAACAATTCTTACTGTAAATTAAAAGATGGTGCCGGTTATCATGTGGTGTGTTTTAACTTGTATATTATAAATTGTATGTAAATAGTTGATACATGTCATCGCAATGATGTTATACTATTTTTCAGAAATGTAACTACATGGTAAAGTGCAACTAATTGATTTCTGATTGTGTTTGTTTGACATGATATTAATTTTACTTAAGAAACATTAAAAAAATAAAATAAAATTACTATGCAACATAGGTCAACAACATAAAATAAATACGAAACAATGGCCAGACAGGCATTTTAGAACATCATATGTCATCATCAATTTATTCAACTGAAGTGCTAATTTTCAATAAGTGTTCCTCATTGTGTGTTTAAGATTAATTTATGTCTTTATTCTGGTACATTTGTTATTTTTCTAAATCTGTATTAAATATTGAACCATGTTTGATGTTAGTTTTTACATATGGTTATAGTCCTGTTAGAGAACTAACGCTAACAGTGAGCCTCGCCTTTTCCTATGGCATATTAGACTCGTCTGATATCCCATGGTATCAAGAGTCACCAACTATATATGTATTATAGATGTAGTCCAATAGACCAGTTTTGATTACGGATTTTCGCGCATGCGCAATGCACTAGTAGGCAAAAGCACTGATGACAGTAACGTCAAACATATGGATAACGGCACGTGTTTAGCCAATAAATCGAAACGAAGCTCTGACAAAACAACAATATAATAGCACCTATATAATTTTTCAAATACATGTATATCATATTTATTGCCAATATAGTTTATTAATACATTTATTTGCATCTTTAAAAAAATACGCGTCATTAGAATCAAAGTTAAGATGGTTTGAAGAATGAAACACCGGTAATTTGACAAAACAAAGAGCTCTATGCATTAACCGTATTATTTTTTAACACCAGAGCTTCAATTAATTACAAAAATAATTATACATCTACTTATAAAATAATAGTTATCAATGGTATGAGTACGCTAGCGCGATAAAAAATAACTAGTGATAGAAAGTGCAAGGGGTGCATTTAAAATAAACGTACTACAAAGCCTTATTTAAGCGAAGTGCACGGCTGTATTTAAATGTGATTTTAAATTGGATGGGTTTTTGTACAATGAATGACACTTTTGAGGAATATTAACATACATTTGGAAAAAACGAAAATTTAAAAACAAACAGCACTTCACGTGATTCAAATTGAATTTGTGTATTCATGTATATTGAAAACTGTGCTTGTGAAAATGAGTGACAAATATCTAAAATTTAACACACACACACACACACACATATATATATATATATATATATATATATATATATATATATATATATATATATATATATATATATATATATATATATATATATATATATATATATATATATAAATTTATATATCTGTTATGTTTTCGTACAAATTATTTACCCCCGTTGGTGTCAAACGTAATTTCTTGTTTTTATGATGCAGTTCGTGCATTGTCGTAGCATTAAATCTTCATACGGAATGGCGTAGTTTTAATTAAGCGATACCCGCTAAATACGTTAAATGCTTTTACGTAAATTGTATCATTAATAACTTTTTTAGTTTTTACGGTGTACAGTCTCGATTTAAGCAACATTTTAGTACTTTGGCGATAAATTAATCAACTAAATGCCTACGTAATACCATCAGAAAGAGAAGACGTGGTATAATCATGGTGGTGGGTAATGACCAGACTGTCATCTGCCACCCGGTGTGGTTTATGGCACTATGTTGTTAGTTTAGTCAGGAAAATATCTCATCAAAACGAGATATTTGGTTCGTTCTGAACTAACGGGCAGTTGAACACCGGGATACAAAGGCTTACACGATTTTTATATTGATGCAAACAATCAAATAAAACAATAAACGTAATTAAATGTAATATTCATTTATTTCTAATATTTATTTAATGTTTGAAAGTGTTAGTTTTCCCAGACAAATTTTTAAGTGTTCTGTAAATGAAATCAGAGACGTAGATAACATTATCTACGTCCCTAATGCTATATATCTATTTATTGCTTGTTTTCAATCTTATTTGTTTCCGTACAGTTGAACAACTTGTTGGCATGTTTAAGAATAACATCTAAATATAATAATTTAAATATCAAGCCCTATTTCTCACATTTGATTGTGTCTTTCTTTTGCCTACCAGAGTAGTCGAGATGTAAAGACGCAGGTGCGCGTGACGTCACGCGAACTGGTCTATACAACAATTTTGAAAGCTACCGAGTAACCTGTAATGTTCGTCCTTGTTCAAAAGATTATATCAGCGGACTGACAGTATTGATCATCCTATAGAAGATTCACAGCACCCTTAATGAGATGTATTAACTGACTATACAATATCATCTTCAATAGAACATTGATTGTTAATACATGTTAATTGCCAGTGGCGCTATTTGTCATGTTTCAAATCTTCACCCAGAGATTACACGGCTTTGAGAATTGGATGCAATCGTTATCAGTCTGTACCCTCGAGTATTGCCTGTTATTTATTGCTATTGACAACATTGTTTACAATTATCCAAATCATTAAAAAATCAATTACTGATTGACGACAAATCCTGAAAATTCACGATGATACAGTTTATTGTTCTAAGAAATGTGGTGCGATACTTTATTTAACATTCTTGGTTACACCATGTTCATGATCAAAATACTAACATAGGTTATCGCCCCAAATAGAACTTGTTTTATTCCCTCCCAGTCCATCAGTGTTCACACTTTAAATGTAAATATGGCTGAGCCATTTACTCAATATTTTATTGTACATTCGGAAATAATACCTAATATTGTACATATCATCTTATGCTTGTTCTTGAAGTATTCTTTGTTAGAACAATGTATGACAACGGTTACTGAAAAACATTTAAATACTTTTTATCACGACGCAAGAACAATCTCCAACGAAACTAGTATTCTTAAAAATGATGATTCTTCCAACTCGTATATGTATGGTATAATGATATTATTTCGCAACAGCACTAGGCATGGGTCCTTATTCATCACCATTTCTTTAAAAGAAGAATAAGTGTCAGGAATATTTTTGAAACTTTAGTATTCTTAGTACTTTGCTCTTTTATTACCATCTCGTATAACATTATTCTTTATCTACAACATGTATTGTTTGTTGGCCTGGTAATATATATTTGACGTTGTGGTATTTGTTCTAAGTCTGTTCTACGTCTAAATCTGGTTTGATGAATACGCCGTAGTCATGTTGACAAGTTACTGACGCCCCAAAGGAAGCAGGGACACCCGACCTTTGACCATTAACATAACTAAGCTTTCAATAAAAAATATGTTACTTCAGATATTAGCAACTTATCAGATAACTTGTATTTTACTGTAAAATTAACACTGTTCAACATACATTAAATTTCACCTTAGTATATGATGCGCAATTATTTAACGATAAACTCGTTTAGGTATTAAATACATAAAACACGAATGTCAAGACTTTGTGTACTAATAGAGATGACTAAACATATTTCAACAAACTGAACAGTTTTGATTAATCAGGGACCTACACAAACATTTGTTTGCATAGGTCCCTGGATGAATATACCGGTGTGCATTGCATATTTTAATTGTCATGGAAAGTTTAATTTTTATTTGTCCTGTACGGACTTCTTGGAATGATTTGCAGAAGATATTTCTAAGTTGTTTAAACTATATCACGCAAACATCAAAATACAGAACTTATAAAAATAATTATATACAAATATACCAGATACATATGGGAACATTGAATTTTGCAACGTTTGACACACCATGCCGCTGCTTAAACAATATCATATTTATTTAGTTTGATATACTTAATATGAGCCAACATGTCTGACGTATATTTAAGCATTATTTAAACATGACGCTTTTAAACATTTTAGAGTGTCATTCTGAAGTAGCAAATAAGTATTACAGACATTCATTCTTGAGCTGAACATCTTTACTCACATTCGTGTAAAAGTAGCCTTTTTTATAATGGCTCTTATAATGGATAGTTATTTATGTTGTCGCTTTTGTTTGAAAGCGAAACACTTAAATGGAACTCGACTAAGAACAGCATAGTAATGCAGTTTCTGCGTATACACACTTTTATATAATGTAGATTATAAAAATAATCTTAAATTAAGACATATTCAATGTAGGTATTTTCAAATGCATTTACTTAAGTGTTTGATATCCGAAACGCATTGTCCAATTTTACTGTTCATATTTAATACTGTGACAAAATAATTCAAAGTAAAAAGGCCATGCAACAAAAAAGCCATACACCATAAAGAGGTCATACACAAAAAGAAAGCCATAAACAGTTAATTATCAGTAGCTTCTTCTTTCTGTTCGGTCTGGGCGCTCCTAAGCTGCATTTTTTGGGGCACGCCTGTTGGTGTAACAAAGGGACTACTGCTGTGTTCGACAACGACCGGTAAGAATATTACAGAACGCGCGCCGGAAGTTGACGTTGCAGAGCATGTACAGGAACGGATTCACCGTGGAGTTGACGTAGCACAACCCCCAGGCTAAAGAACGAAACACAAATGCGAATTGTATGTCTATTATTAGCTAGAAAACACGTTTTTTTAAACTTATCATACAAAAATTATAAATACGTCAACACTATTATATACTTCCGAACAAAAGAAACAAGTATTCGGGTCGTTTAATATATGAAAACAGCTAAAAACTTGATATATTGACATTTTTCACGTACCACATTTAATATTTACATAACGCACAGTATAAGATGTTCGAAACGTATTGTAAATGAATTCGAATGCTTCCTGTCTATTACTATATTCAAATAGTCACTTAACCTTCCCTCAGAACTATCACTACATAGTTTTAATAATATATATTTATATGGACGGCATGCAATTACAATTTAACATTACATTCTATAAAATATATATTCATATATAATATTCAATTTCTGCAATGTCTATACTTATATATATTGTTTTACTGTTTTGATAACTATCGATAGTCATCCTACATTCAATATGTGTAATAACGTCAGGTAGTGATAAAACTAATTAGATACAACAACATATCAAATATATTGTATTTTACCAATACTATTTCTTAATATGAACACTTATTATTAAAATATTAATACTTTCTATTAACCAAATAAAAGGATTCATTCCATGAGGCACATGCTTATGATACGTGCATACAGTATGTACATCTTTGAGAGTTGTTGAACAATACATGATAGTAATAGTAATATAATTGCTTTTGTAAATTTAGATGTACTTAAAATACATAACAATTATAGCTAATTATAGCATGTTACAATAGCATAAGCATTAGCGCTTGCTTGCTACCTATACGAAACGAAAATATAGGCTGGTGAAAGGCTCTGCTCGAAGTACAAGATTTAATAAATAATTAATTATAGATAGACAAACACGTGAAGCTAAATGCATTGGAATAACAAAGTTTAATATATATATATAATCAAGCAACTCACCAATGTGCCAGGGCCAGGCGGTGTCATTGCCACACGTGGAACACAGTGTATTCAACACGGTGAACACGTAAAATGGCAGCAACATAGCCAAATGGGCAATTAAAAGGGCGCTTATAACTTTGGCAACTTTACGGACCTGTATCTGTTCTCGATGATAATGGGGCCGGTCATTGTTCAAGGTATTGACGTGATTGTCAACGTTGGTATTGTGACTTCGGTTGTCCATGATTGGCTCAGAAATCTCTGCTGCAATAGCAGTCGTTCGAATGACTTCTTCTGCATCTGATAACATAACGTTTTCCGACACCGTCGTAATTTCAACAAAACATTCTTGTGTGTTTTCATCATTCGATATGTCATCGTCCACATTTACAACTTGCTTACAGCATATTGACATTACACATTTATTAAAGCAACTTTTGCATACCTGTTTGTTGTAAGTTATGGTGTCATCGTTGGATGAATGAAAACCATTTGCTACCAGGTTAGCTAAGTTTTTCTTTCGTAACAAGGTCTTTCGATAAATACACAAATATAGCACTATAATGATCAGCATTGGTATATAAAATACCAATAGTGTCAGAATTATTGTTATGCTAGGATGAGAATTAAAAAACGCGATATAACATTCTGTTTCTGGAACTGTCCTTTGCCCTTCGATATATGGCCAAGAAATGATCCACGGCGCACAGAGCAAAGCCGAAACAATCCAAACAATCATTATTGTAATGAAAAACTTCTTTGGTGATCGCCGTGCCCTATGCACTATAGGCATGCAGACACCCAAGTATCTATCGAAAGAAATGACGAGAAGGTGTGCCACCGATGCGTTGGACAAAGTGTAATCCAGACACAGCCAAACATCACACACCACAGCTCCAAACGGCCAGTAACCGACCAACGTGTACACGCCGTATAGAGGTATGGAGACAAGACCAATCGTCATGTCCGCTACGGCCAAACTCACAAGAAAATAATTACCCAAAATGCGTTGGTCTCGATTCCGTTTAAATGAGATAATGACAATAATATTGCCTAGACAGTAAGAACCGCCAAAATGGCCACTGCAAATGCAATCACTATTGTTTCCGCTGAACTGAACATGTCTGACGATGTATTCACCTTAGTCCTATTTAAAACCACTTTATATTACGATGTATAAATTATCGGTTATCTGTACACTTTTGAAAATAAATAAATGTGTATAAATATTTTTTTCCACGCACAGCGTTAAGCTCTCAAGACTGAACATTACTGTTTTCCGGAGATGCAGTCATTGCGATGTCCATTATTCGCATTTATCTGGACGGTGTAGTTTTGCTCTGCGGCTGGAGAACGAGTACTGAGAGGAATATATAGAGTTAACATGAAGTCATGGAGGCGTCATGGAATAGCTGGGTAATCATTTATGACTATTTAGTCGGGTTGATGTTGCTTTTGTTTCATGCCATGTTTCATGTCGATCAGTAACAATTATTGAAATCAAAAATAGACATGACAATTGTAAAATCGGCAAATTATGCATATACGTAAACAAACGCTATCAAAATAATTAATTATTTAAATCACTAACATTTCTGCCTGTATTTATCCTTTTGAATGATATGAAAACGTACAATTAACAACGAAATTTGAAAGTAACTGTCTCAAATAACTTTTTTTTTTAACATACACGTATTTTTTAGATAAAAATGTTGTTAAGTATTTTATTTGCACTGCACGTTTGCATTTATATGTGTACATTACATCTGCGAGAAGGGTAAAACTAATGGAATTGAAACGAATTAACACTGTTTTCGTCAGCGAAGTTTTATAATAAAAGCTTAATCTAACAACCTTTTATTGAGAGAAAATGATATATTGATTAGGTTGCATTATGTTGGGTTAAGCAGACAAAATGTCCGGTAAAGTTGACATCATGTTGGGTTAAGTTGGATTTATGTTGTTTATGTACAATGAAGAATGTATTTTATACTTTATATAAGCAATTCTAGTAGTTTCACGAAATATAACGACAACAACAGAACTCTCCAAATTATTTGGAATCGTTTCGCATTACAACGCTTTATAATTGTCAGGTTTTTAAATCGTCAAAAGATGCATATAGTGGGTATTTTAGAGCATGGTAAATGTTCAGTTTTACTCACAAATATCATAACTAAAACGAAAATTTGCGAATCGAAACAATTTTTTTTTTAATTTTGTCAATTTACCAAAACGTGAAAAGGCCCCTTTAACGCGAAGCCATGTTTCTTATTTGAACTTATTAAGTTAGCCAAATTTGTAAAAGAAGCTCTGATTTTACGAAATAATATTACTAACGTTGTTAGTTAATTTATATAGCAATCCTTTATATATTACCTTGCCTTTTCGTAACCGTATACGATGCTGATTATGTTATTGTTACTACTATGTTTATCTCTGTAACTTTTCTTAAACGTGTACGATGCTCCTTATGTTTATATTATTACTATGTTTATCTCTGTGACATAATTGTATGTGAAATATCTAGTGTTTAGACGATGTTCACTGTGCAAGTCTGAATAAATATTTGTCTTGTCTTGTCTTTTCTTTCTATATTTAATATAAGTGACCTTGAACTTCAAATGCAATCCCAAAATCTAGATCTTTGTGCAAACTTGCAATATCCACACTTTCATTAAGATTGGTCAATGCAAACTTTAGTTATTGATCAGAAAGCATTTGTTCTCTTTTTTACTTCTAGTAACAGTGACCTTTAGATTAACCTGAGTTAGGTCTTCATGTCACCTACCTACAAACAAAATCTGCAATATCTCTATCAAAACTAGTGAGAGAAAAATATTTTTAATATTTTTAGTTCAATGAAATTGACCTTGACCCAACAAAGCCTCATATGCATCACAAGATAGAACTCCAGGCAAGCCTGTTATAGTTTCATTGAGATGGCAAACTAAAATTATAGACGCTGCCCACCCGACTGGCAACCTGCATGCCAAACCCAAACATAATTTTAATTAATTGAAAACCTTGTTAAAATATCTGGAAATATTTAAATATTTCACCATGTTTAATGGGATAAAGTGGAAAGCCCGCTCATTCGTGAGAGTTTTCTATAGGTATCATGATCTTTTTTAAACATATAAATATTTTTTCAGTAAAGTGCAACCGCGCGTTTGTAATATGAAGTCCCCACACTGATCCGACATTTGTCTAACCGGTCAAATTAAAACTAAGTAGAAATGTATTGCAATTAGTATTTTAAATATACAACCTATATATAATCATGTTCATTTATATGTGGTTAACTTTGGATCAATTTCGTTGATGTTTTAGTAACAAAATGCCAGTTCCTTATTCGGCTTGAATAAGGAAAAAGGAACTGGATAATACATAAAAACAGACATGCATGTTGAAATGTACAAGATTGCACTTTTATATCGCATACATATAAAATAATGTTATATGCTTTAGGTTTTGTGGATGTGAAGTTGGTATTCGAATTAGAAAATATCGGTTTGATTTAAACACGAAATCCTATGCAAGCGCGAGGAAGAAACATGGATATGTAACGTAACACATTAAGTAAATGTATTCGAGTTATTTTGTTTTGATTTTTTGAAGGAATGTTTTCATTATTTTTCTTTTAAACCCTGTAACAAATTTGTTACGCGTGAATATGGAATAAGGAACAGTTCCTTATTCCTTATTCGAATAAGAATAATGAAATAGGAAAAAGGAACCAACTTACTCTCCATACTGATCGCGGTCGTTCTCTGAGATTTTTGGTTAGTTCTTGGACGAAGTTATAAGTTATCATACGTTTACCAAGAATTAATGCGCTCCTTAGCGATATGTTACGATTTTTGATGCGATACCTTTCACGATTGTATTGATTGCTCTAACTATAAGAGCCTAAACTGTTCCCAAAATATATAAATACAGCGGACTGGACTATCGACTTCAATGTTTGAGAAAGCAGCGTATCTTACCAGGACGTGACGTCTTTTAATTATTACTGCGATCGCCACGAGGTGCAAGTACACATACATATGCTTTCAGTAACGATACAATAGATCTCACCCGAATTTATACGATTATTTCTCATTGAACAATTTAGCGCAGTTAATTTAAAAATATATTTTCCATGATTAACACGATAGACAGGCAAGATTGCATTGACAAACTGGTAATAACTGATGAAGTCCGATAGTATAACCACGATACGCTTACTATCAAGACCACGATTGCAATCGTGGCACTAATAAAGTAAGAACGTATAATACAGAATTAATATTGTATTTGTGTTTACTTTGATTTAATTGGACTTCTTGTAGAGATTTTCTTAGAATTTCTTTTTTTTAACTGCTTAAGTTAAGGAGCTTTTTGAATGCCACCTCTTACGTGTTGCTAAAGCCCTCGTGTTTCAATTTCTAGAACATTAGCAAAATAATATCAACATAATAGTATTTATATCTCTATTGAACAAAGCACAATAACATAACATCAACATTATTTACATTTTTTTTTAAATTTGATGTACAAAAACCTGAAGAATAGTCTACTTACCGATGCAAATATGGTATTGATTTGCAAACATCACAAACGTTTCAATGGGATCGTGTCCTTAAGGACACGATTATTATTAGAACAATAACTGTCGAGATAACAAATAAGTTTGCAATGGGCACGTTGAACACTGCAGTATTCATCATTAAATTGTAATTTACTGAATTGGGACGTAACATATGAACGTTTGCTCGATTAAGAAGGAGCTACTTCTTCAACTTCATTATACATTTTCTATCTGAACTTCCTATTAGTAAAAAGCTGTATATCGCGGTTTGATTGCGGCTATTTCTGTAATATTATCAACTATGTTAACCGTGTGAGTTTCTAGCCAGCTAATATACTGAACGGCATTTCTTATGCAACACTTCTATATAAATATCTGTATAATTCTCCTTCGTTATAGCAACTTGACATTTTGTATATTAAACATTTTTTCTACAAAGTTGTATTAACATCATTTATCCATGACGTTCTAAAACTTCTAGACCACGTGAGGGGAGGCTTCCTCGTTAAGCTCTTACAAATGGAAGTGTGCGAGTATGTGAACGGTATTGGTTTTGTTTTGCATATTATTCTTTTTTGTAGGTCAATTTTACCGAAGAACCATTTATTGCTTAAATATCTGATAAAAATGCGATTGTAGACTGACCACTCGTAAAAAACAGATGTAGTTGAACGCAAGCTGTATCGCACGTGTATTACACAAGAATTACATGACGCATAACTAACATTTACACTGCCATTAAAACGATTATATCCAAGTAATATGGCACTTTTCTGTGACGTGTTGAACATATAGTCTACGGGACTTGAATGGGACGTATTCGTGAATGGATGAATATTCCTTCGCCATTCAGCTGATATCATTTGTTCTCGATGAATACAAAGATGTAGAAAACACACGTGTCTGTTGAAGCAGAGGAAGACACGTGCTCATGACCGTGTGGGGCAAGGCACACAGGCTGGTTGTTAATTAATCCATTAATGACCACATTTTTTTGCAATTTTATTAAAAACTGTAAGGAACTATATAATAATGCTATTAAACAACTTTATAATGATATTTACTATTGGGATATTATTACTTTATGCAATTTTAGTCATTTCCCAAATTTGGGAGGCCAGACACATAAGATATCAATATTAATGTATATTCCATTTTTTTAGTAATGACACATTTACTTCCAAATATGCATGAATGTATGTTTTTCTGCATGTTTATGACAATCCAATCACCTGTCTATGAATTGTGAAATATATATATCCCCTTATCACTGGCGATGAAATGCTATGAAACATCTGTTATGGAGTCCAACATTAGACTTCACGCAGATCCGGGTTGACTTTCCGCCACAAAAGGCACACTTTCTCTGTGTATTATTTTGCGCAATTTTGTGGTCGCGCCTGTCTTACCTGACAGCAGCCGGTACTCTGCGACTAATGTGCATGACCCTCCCAACCGGACGCCCACGCAAAGCTCGTTGGGAATACCGCATAAAATAAACTTTGCATATTCCCGCCTGAAATCTAGAAGATCCATGGGCTGGTTCTGATACTTGGCGGATAACCTGTACAGGATCCATGCATTTTGCACAACCATGTTCTTCTTCCCCTTCTATGAAAGTTCGGCATCCGTTGCTCATTCTGGTTTTGTTGAACAGGGATCTGAACGTCATAGTCAATAGTGGTGTCCGATGCATCGGACACATAATCTACATCACTACCCTCATCCTGCGATGTGTCCGAATGGTTAGTGTCTGTGATGTTTGAGACTGATCCGGTGGCACTTCGTACAGAAACAGTCACATCAGCACGAAGTTGGTTCCCTGTCAATTTGTTTATATTGTCTCCGAGGTCTTCATTCCCGCTATCCTCATCACTTTTTGTAGCATCTTCTGGTCCAGTCATGAACAAATCAGCTTCTTGAAAGTCTGTATCATCTTCAAGAAGATGCAACACATCATTTAGAGTGAGCCTGTTAACATACATTTTTATAAATGTAAAATATTATTACTTGTTATTTTTACAGACCATACTAAATCTCAATTTTTACACATATGTGCTTAGCGTCTTAAATTTGGGACGCAATATTGATTAGTAAAAAGTCAAGGGAAAATAAGTAAAAACTTATATTTCCATTAGTGTACATTATAAAAATCACATATTTCAATATAACAAATCATAATTTTGACTTAATTACAAAAAAATGTATAATTGAGCATAAATAAATACATACCTTTTTCTAGCCAACATCAGTCCAAGAAAAAGTTGCCCCTTGTCGTTAAATGCAGCCTCATGAATGCATGAAATTTCTTTCTGTTTCATCTCAAATTGGTGTTACCTGATCACTGTCTATCATCACCACCGGAAATAGATAACCGAAGCGAAAGTAAACATCACGCAAGAGGTAGTGCTCGTGAAAAGAATAAGTTTACCATTTTTATCGAGAACGTTTTCAACAAACTTTGTGACAAATTAATAGTGGGCATATCAAACTTCTATCGTAAGTAGTTGGAGTTCTTTATAAATACTTTCGAGTGTTGAAATAGATCAATCATCAGCTACCTGGTACCGAAAATGAAGTTCATTGGGACATCTTTTTTACTTTTGTCCGAGGAAAATATAATAATTTTGCCGAATTTTTCAATGGTATACACATAGAATTATAGAAAGTATCGGTTTTTGCAAGCTTCAGCCCAAAAATTAAGTTATTATGCAAATGTTTGGATAAAATATAAACTTCGTTGTGTACGGCAAATAGAACCTGACGTGTACGGCGTATAGCAAAATAAAATTAAATTGTTTACGGCAAATAGCTTTGAGTTTGTAAGGGACAATAAATGAAAATTTCGCAAATACGTGACCATCTTGGTATAAAACAAATAAATACAATTATATTCTTAACGATGAGACCGTTTATGGCCAAAGAATACGTCTGATGCATTGTTGATATTAAAAAAAATGTTTTGTATTACGGGCACCTGCTCCATAGAGAATAACAGGTTACTGCCTGATCTTTTTGTTATATATCAGGCAAGGCCGATTCTGATATATTACAATATATTACAAAAAGATCAGGCACTACCGGTAACCTGTTTTTCTGTTTATCATACCTCTACGTCCCCAATTTTAAAGAAATAATGAAAAAATCGCTAAAAAGCTGCAGTTATAAAATAAAATATCAGGCAACGTTTTATCATACCACCGCATCGATATCTGCCTGATATAACGTTGCCTGATATATTTTATTATATCAGGGTCAATAGGAAATTCTTATATCAGTCATGTGTGGAGGATGGTCAGATTACTCGGAATAAACTATAAAGTAATCATCTTTAGTGAAATCGAATCAGATTCAACAAGCCAAACTATCTGATCCCAAGATGTAATATTTTTTAAACACAAAATGCAACACAGACAGCAAAAAACATTATTTATTTTGCAAATATTAAGCGCGCGTGATCATGACCTCATTATTAACACGTCAAACGATAAAAGTCATATTCTTTCCCGCTAAAAATGCAGCTTTTTAGCGATTTTTTTTAATTATTTCTTTAAAATCGGGGACGTAGATGTATGATAAACAGAAAAACAGGTTACTGCCTGATCTTTTTGTAATATATTCTGCTCGGCGCGAATAAAATAACAGCTCGGCAAGCCGCGCCGTTATATTATTCTAAGCCTTGCCTGATATATTACAAAAAGATCTGACAGTAACCTGTTATTCTCTATATATCAGGCAGATATGAATGCCGTGGTATGATAAATCGATCGACCATTGTTCAGTCCGTACTTTAGTTTAATACGATTTTAGTGTATTTCATCGTAGTTATGTTTTAAAATCAAGATGAATCGATAAAATATTTACTTACAAGTGGATTCCAATAAGGATTTGATATACAACTCGTGTAATTATTGGAACTCGGCTGACTTTTTTGTTCACAGCGTTGTAGCGTTCAACCGCACACGCACATGGCGTCGCCATTGTTTTAATTTCAGCACATGTGCTGTGTTTGAGTATTAATTCGGGGGGCAAAAACAAAGTATAAAATTAAGATTTATACATCATTAAAAAAGGGCAAAGTCCGACTTTAAGAATATATATTTACTTTGAAAAAATATTTTCTTAAAATCATTTTCATTTGCGACAACTTTGGCCAATACGCTGCAACTATTCGCCGTACATAACTTTAACTATTCACCGTACACGACTTTTGCCATAAACAACTATTCGCCGTACACTACAGTTATTTTAATTTAATAGATTTAAACGAACAATAATCAAACCAAGACAAGAAATAGCGTTAATATGGTATATATTGCCTATAAGAATAGGAAATCAACTCCATACCCGATGGAAAACCATGTAATCATAAAAGAAAAGCTGTTTTTTCGAGAAGTTCCAATTTCAACCCGGTACCAAGCAGTCATAAATTTGTGAAAATAACGCTTCGTCAATACGAATTGCAAGATAGAAACACATTTTAAAACATATTAATCTTTCTGTAAGATGCCAAACACGCACTGGTTATCCAGGAGCGAGTTATTATTAGATATTTTAGGTAAATACTGACTGCTCTCCATGGTTGGTTTGTTTACTTTCGCTTCGCGAGGTAATCTATTTCCGGTGGATATGATAGACAGTGCTGATACGAAGGACGAATAGCACAGCCACACAAAAGAGATAACGGTATATTTGTCACTGAGATAATTAACACTGACCAGATTTCCTAGGTGTCCCAAATATAGGACGCTGGTCATTAATGGGAACGGAAATGGACTGCCAAGCTTTATCACAGTGATATACAGATTTATAATGCATTAAACATAATAAACAAAAGTGTGATCTGAACAAATTACGTTCTGTGATCCATTATTTATCATTGAAAACAATTTACCTTTCAACAAATTGCATCACTGTTTAGAATGGATATCACGGTTTTGTTTTTAATGCTTTCGTTGTTATCGTTGCAACTTTAGACACAAGCAATCTCTAAATGCACATGAACCTCTATTCACGCTTTAATATCATGTTTATTATTGATGTTACATAGTTTATATATCATCGCGCCAACCACATTTACTGTTTAAAAAGTTTGTAGTTGTAGTGATAATCCAATATAACTAGATTTCTTTATCACTTGGCATATGCTTTTGTATGGTGCTTTCATTGTTCATTTTTGTACAGTACTCATTTGGGATTACTCCTTTACCATATAGTGTGTTTAAACATTTTTTTCATTTCACATTATATAGTAGAATATGTAAGCGGGGCGTTTCTACAATTTTTGCGATGCCACCTGTGGTGCTGGAATATAGAATAAGACACGAGAGCTAAAATTCTCTGACAGTGTGCAACAAGAACAATATTGTCATGATATCGCGGTCGATTATACAACGCGTCAAAATGAATCATGCCCATAAATCAAATGTTAACTTGTATTTCACTTCATGTTTTGACCAAACATATGAAGAGAGAAGATATTATTTCTGTATATATCCTCCAAACTAAAAGGTCATCAAAACACACATTAGTTAAAATAGTGTCCAAAATAACAATTTATTTCTGGGTAAGACACGGTAAACTGATTCAACTGAAATAAAACTGTCAATATATTGGTCCATTGCTTTATATAAAATAAATTGAATTCAAGGCATGTGGCAAAATGTTATATTGTTATTGTTTCGTATTATTACGGTCACTTCTTCTCATCTCGTTCTGGGGGAGTGGAGTTCTTGCACATGCGGTGGTGGCATTCATACCAGATAGGTACTGCACTTTCCCTCAAAACGGATCAGTAACAAAACCGTGCAGTTGTCTTTAAATATTGTTAACAAGCTTGGGTGTTTCAATTTTACTTGTTATGACTTCATAGTGCTTCACAAAATTGCCAATTTATAATTTCGATTTACAATTTTAACAAAACGTGAAGCTGTATCTTATTTGGATAGATACTCCGGTTAAACTTTATTATATGATTTGAAATGAGATTACCCCCGGTAATTGCGATACATTATGTATCTCACGTGAGGTGTGTGTGTGCCTTTCAACGGGTTTATGCCAGGAAGTATGTCAAATAATTTTGTCTGAAGACTTACAATGAAGTCATACCATGATATATTTTTTAATGTTAATACCATAGTGTTAATATCCATAATTAAATTACTGCCATTACAGGTTATACCGTTTCAGAGAACGGCGTTTCTTCTGCTTAGCAATCGTGTTTGGCAAGCGATGAGGCTTGTACCGATGGTACCAAGAATCGAACCAGATACTGCAAGTGCACACCAGACTCTGTGAGAAGAAACGATAGTCATGGTCCCAGCCATAAAAGCGAAAATTTTCTAAACGCAGTCACGATACTCCCTCGTAACCCGATGTATACTGGTTAGGAATAAATATACGGGATATCAAGGACCAACGTTGTTGGACTTACTTCCATTCACTATATTGCGTTTACAAGTTGATCCAATTTAAATTTTAAATCAACATCTTCTATACGATCAGTGCGATATTTACTACTGTTCAAAACCAACGCAAATGTGCATTCTCGGAAAAATGTATTATTATGCGGGACATACATACACCATCATATTAAAATAATGTAAACTAATATTAAATCATATTTTGTTTGACTAGCGATGTTGGCGTAATCGTTAAGAAAACCATATATAAATTAAAGTAATTTTGTTAAATAATGTTTCGAATCCAGGCCAAATAGATCGCGAATTTCATTGGAAACTCTGAAATGTTAAACTATATTTCAAGTAAAGTACTACACTTGCCCGCGCCGGCAAAAAGAGATAAACTGCCAACTGATTATTCTTCTGCGATAAACGCATAAAATATCTTTAACATCAATGGGTCATTTCTCGATTCCAAAATGGAAAAGACCAGATTTCCTGATTTGTATCCGAGCATATTTTACTATTGATTCAACCGAATGCCTCGGCAGACTAGACTTGTTTCACTGCCTGCTCCATCCGACTGGTCAATGAATGCTTGAGACAAGATGGGTAACATAGAAAATATACGGAGAAAGAATATAGAATATCAAAATGTCGTCATACAGTTATAGAAATGCATTAAATTCATTAAGTGAAATAAAACATGAAGAGAACGCAAACATGTAATCAATCACATGATTTAACTAAACATAACATCGAAAAGCTCAAATAACAGGGAAACACGACTTTTGACAAAAACTGTTAGATTTTTTTTAAAACTGTATTAAAACCGCTGTATCTAAAACACAAACCAAATATGACCCAATATTAAACAAGGACCAAATTGGAATACTTAAACTGCCAGTGGTGAGAAAGATAAGAGATGTTTTAATTGAAAATGTGGTCACGTTAGAGATAACTGACCCACAGGTCGGTAAGATAGCGTTTATAAGCTAAAGCAGCGTGAAAGTGTCAAATTGCGAGTATGACTTTGGATACTTTAATAGGTAGATGTTTTTCTTTCTTTGATTATATATTTTATATTATAATATATATTTTATACATTTTCTAATACAAATGCATGTCGATTTTTGTTTTTATCTTTACAGGCCTGTTAACATGTTTAGTATTACTGTTGCCCGTTGCTGGACGTGTAATGGCCTCTATATGTGTTTGCACACCCAACCATGAAGAAACACCAGTGTACGGAAAATCAGATTCGTTGTCCGAAATAGTTGGTCATATAAGTACAAACACGTGTTTGCGTGGTGAATTGGTAAAGGGAAAGGATTGGCTTTTGTTGTTAAGCAGTTTGGTAAGAATGATATTATAAGCTTATTGTCACAATGTATATTCATAACATGTATAGGCTGTTAGGGAGATAAGTTAACGTTGTTTCATTTAATGCTTATTATGAACCAGCTTTGCGCTTATTGTGTGGAGATGTCTCTCTTGATGCAAGAATGACTAGTTTTACAAATGCATTAACCCACTAATTATTTTTTTATATTAAGGTGTCTTAAGTCTATAATTTATATGCGTTGATCAAGGCATTTAGGTCCATCTAAAGCATGCTAATTTTATGATAATATTAATCTATAGAGAATTCCCGTTTTATATTTTCAGGACTATTATATCAAAATACAGAAACTGATAGCTTGCACGAATGACCGAGTAGAACTTGAACGTATGTAACTCTTTAGTATTATTTAAAATTGTGAAATTCTATTAAAGCTCCTTCTCACTGACTTACAGATCTACGGACACAAATATAAATACAAAAAAATTCGGTAAATTGTAATGGAACATCAAAGCATTAAATCATGCCTTAGCTTCGTATTTAGCTGTTAGCGAAAACGGAATTATCATTAATTAAATAAGCGTCATACAAGTAAGTTTATTTGCAACAGTGCGTATTGTAGTCAGTGGGTCTTCTATATATTTATTATCAGCAAACATAGTAAGGATGCCAAAGGGAACCGAAGCCAGCCACAACACTGGCCATAAGCGTTTTCTGATCGGTAATGTAATATCACGACTCTGTTACTCGAACTCCGCATGGAATAAATAATAATATTGTCGACATTTGTAAATAAAAATACGTCTAGTTTTTGTACACGTGAAAGCAATAATAATAATAATAAATGCTATAATAGAAGTATAGCTGTGCCTTCGTTGTTTTTATTTCAGACAGTCTCAATCAAGCGCAGTGTAACTTCGATGTCAACTCGTTGTGCTCGTGGCGTAACGTGCACGATCTCGATGACTTTGATTGGGTTTTGTATCAATCATCAACACCCTCGGACGACACGGGGCCAGACTTCGATCATACAACACGCAATTCCTCTGGTCGCGTTATATATTTTTTTGTAATATTTCCAGGAGGTCTAATGCATGTGTGTATGGCATCAACGTTATGGGCATGGAGAAATATTACTTTTTCTAAGACTGTTTATATAGGCCAAGTTCGATTCTTCGTTACGTGTGCCCAAAGACTATGCCACCTGGTACAATTTTGTGACCACTCTAGAAGTCACATGTATGACTCAATCTTCATGAAACTTTGTTAATTTTTGTATCTGGAGCATTTTTTGGTCTTTGAATCTGGACAACATGCGTCAAAAACTAGGTCACAAGGCCTAATCTGAAATCAACCTTGTTACCACTTAAAATGCAACATCTATGACATAATTTGATGAATCGTGGTCGTTTTAAAATGTTTATCTTATATGAACTTTATGAGGAAATTCGTTTAAAAAGTTTTCGCTTAAGAATTCCCAAATCTTAAAGTGACAGTTCGCGGAATAGATCGTTGTTTTGCATATAAATCGTAAAGCGAGAAATAAACTTTACATAGATTCATTGAAATATATTTTTATAGACGTTGACATCGAAAACCTGGCCAAATCGGTTTTAAATCGATAAATTAATATATAAATGATCATAAATACATGCAATAGGCGAAAATCATTGCAGTGTCGCAAAATATGCAAATTATATCGCGAGTTATGCAAATTATATCTATAAATAGCTTTCGTTAAACATTTTTTGCATATGGAAGATAAATACATAGATTTAGCAAAAACGTAGCGTTGCAACTCAGTTTCCGTCTGCAACAGATGTATTTGCATTTGTTCTTACCTTCTCCCGCTAAATTCGTCCGTTTCCGCAATTTTGTTTGTTTAGGTTTGAATTAACGTGTCGAATCATGAATATTAATTAGGTAATTTTCGTACATTATCGTACTCGACCCCAAAATAAAAATCACTATATTGTTTGTTTTCAACCGATTTCAACCGGATATTCAGTGTTAACCTCTATAAAAAAATATATTTCAATGAATTTTTGTAAAGTGTATTTCCGCAAACTGTCACTTTGAATAAATTGTTACGGTTGATACATTGAACGCAATATGAAACCACCTGGTCTGTCGATAATTGTATTGCATGTATGATGTTGAAAGTCTTTTACTAAAACATGTATTTAATCTTATGTATGAATTTAATCATGTTATTAATAACTTCATGATTTTTTTTACAAAGGCAATTTACTTACGAAGTAGGTTTGAACGGAAAATATTAATTTTCTGAGCATGCATTGACGGATAGCCAAATGAATTTCATTGGTGTTTTACGTGTTTTAGGTCTTACATTTAAATTAAAACTACCAAAAAACTAAAGGATTTTTTTGTATTTTTAAAAAATTAAAACCTCCAAATAAAACATGTTGCGTAGACTGTCCATTCGTTAAATATATTGTACCTAAGGGCAGACACAAACTATGAATGCTTAAACATTCTAGTGACATGGTTTTTGTATTTTTTGTTTAATGTCATTTAATAACACATATATTCAATCCAGAATGAATTATGAAATTCAAATTCTTTAAGTTCCATTTCAATATTGACTTTCAGGATCGTACATATTCACAGAATCAAGTGCTCCGCGAAATGAGTTCGATTCAGCTTGGATTCAAAGTCCTACGATTGAGGTGACTTCAGATCCCGTGCATTGTTTTCGGTTCTGGTACCACATGTATGGATCTTCGATTGGTCGACTTAACGTCTACCAAGTAAACAACGGTGGGTTACCTGGCAAGCTTGTTTGGTCTCTTACTGGCGACCAAGGTAACTCGTGGAAAGAAGGACAAGTGCCACTTAATTCAAATCAAAGTTATTCGGTAAGAACTGCTGAAATAATTATTTGACCGTTTTCACATGTTTAATTCAGGTAATTGTCTACACAAACGAATTGGAAAATAAAAACATGCATGATTTCACATATATCTTTCGTAGATTCTCCTAAGTGGGGTAATAGGCAATGGCTTTCAAGGTGACATTGCTGTGGATGACATTAATTTGTCGGTTGGTTATTGCGAAGTCAAACCATCCAGCGCCTCAAGGACTGACGTCACAAACACCACAACCACACCCGGTGCCTATTTTTTTAATGTATCTTTATTGCTAAAATGCACTAGCATAAATATCGATGCAGGTAGATTTATATTGCCAGTATGTTAAGAAACGAAACATTTGGTTTGTTGTATTATTAAAACATTGCAAAAATACAAATCAAGGCTTTTAATATCGCCATTGTATCTAGGGTTGGAAGACCAGCATCTAACTACATGTCCGACATTTCCCTAGGTACGTTTATTAGTGGGAAATCGATGCGTTAGAATTTCCAAATCACATGTATCCATGTGTCTCGATTCCCAAATATTATTCGCTATTTCTTGTTATAGCTTAATAATAGCTCTGCATCAATGTATACATGCACAAATGTACCTATTTATTTAACCGTTTATGAATGTAACTTTTAACACTTTAAACCAGATGACTTTATATGTTACAGTTTATTGTTATCTATAATTTAAACCTCTCTTCAGTTGATGGCACGCTGTCTGCCTGGGGTAGCTGGGACGCATGTTCAAAAAGCTGTGCGAATGGAACTCAAAGCCGACACCGCACATGCGATTACTCGCCTCCCACCGCTCCTCATGGCAAACCGTGCAGTGGTTCCTTGAAAGAAACCATAATATGCAATACAGAAAAATGTCCAAGTAGGTTGGCATTATTAATGTAAAGAATTCAATTTTGAAATTTAAACATCAAATAACCGACAGACATGGAAAATACATTAACACTTTTTGTGAAATCCGATCGTAAATCTGAATAGGACGCTTCTATGCTATATGACATAGCAAACAAGACAGCCAACATGCACCTATTTCGCTCCACTTTGTGTACAATTAGGCGTGGTATGTTTTGAATTAAAGGGCCATAATTTGAACAATATTTGTAAAAGACCACACTATGATGTCATTTAGCAAATATCAAACAAATATAATCAAAATAAACAAATATTTATCTTAAACGGCTTCGCACGGCTAATTCTGACCACATGACCATAATTTAAACCAAATAAGTAAAAGGCCATGATATTTAATGCCAAACAGTACAACTCTTGCATTGTTAACCTCAGGGGGATGATTGGTACAAACGTTGTACATTACCTCTTTTTGATGATACATACCTTCTAACAAAGCTCTGTGACTTTTGGTTTCTAAGAAGAATTTATTTTGTATGTAAGTCTATGTAAATCGTGTGATCACTATATCGTTGCCAGTTGTGATCACAGGCGCATGATTTTAACAAACTGTGTAGATGTCCTCGATACAATGCTACACACAAAATATTGAGGAACATTGTGGTTCCAATGGGGGATTTTAAAAAGTGTTTAACTGATATGTAATCATTTGGGCGGGACAAGTTTAGATACGCTACACTAAATGTGTTGAATAAGCCAGCAACAAATGGAAGGCTGGGCAGTGTTTCAACATTATGTACATATGACGGTAAATATAAACACTTATACAGTGCATCCAGTGCAAACAATAGTTCCATTATTGAGTACAAGTAGTCTACATGTGATTAGCGGAAATCAAAACGGCTTATGAAAGTTGCGTTTATAGTAAGTCACTTATTTTATTCAAATGCATTTAAACTAAACTTTTCCAATAGTGTATATTGCAAAATTACCTTTGTATAATGCGTATGTATAGTCAATATGTATTTACCAATAAGGTATATTAATTAACATATTTTTAAAATGTAAAACGTGTTTTCAAAATAACACTCACTTAAAGATACGCATCGTATGCTTGCACATTAGTTGCTGGTCACTGGTCGAACTGGACCAACTTCACTGCGTGCAGTGTGACCTGTGCTGGCGGCACGCATACGAGGAATAGAACCTGCATATTCGATGATCCGGAAGCACCCCATTGTTCGGAGTGCTTTGGGAACACCACGGATACACATAACTGCAACACGCAGTCGTGCCCAGGTAAGCAAATGAACGAAATTGACTATATTATTTACGCCATTAGGTGCTTTATCACTAAGTGACAAAGAGTTAAAACACCTATTACACACAATCAATGTTTCTGCTAAAGAAATTAATTTTCGTCGAGCTATTTTATGTTTAACCTGTTGCATTTAAGTTGCATTCTGGGACGTTGAGTATTTTTAAATCGAAGAAAATATGTTGTACAACTCTTAAAACAGTCAGATATCAGAAACTTAAGTTGCTGAAACTTGGCAGAGCGTACATGTATGTATTAAAATTTGTTTGATGATAGGAAGTATATTTATTTAGTAAGGCAGCCTTAAATGTTTGTAAATCATTGAAGTTATAACTGGGTCCAAACAATGGGGCTAAACTTTATACTTTTTTTAGGTACCGAGTCCCAGGGACGAAGTTAAAGTTTGGTCTATCCGAACATTTACTGATACTTAACATAAATTAAGCACATACTGGACATTTGTCGTAACGAAGCACTATCAATAATATCCTATATATGAATGAGTGGGGCGCGTTTATTTGTAAGAAATATTTATAAACAGATTGAAAACAATGCAAAAAGTATAATTTGTGTCTTTACATTTTACAACTTAATGTTTTAAATATATACCTTAAATTGCGAACGACAGAAACGTAATATAGGCCTTATGGTTCAAAACGGTTATGTCTGCAATGACATATTACAAAAACAAAGTATTAAATAACATACATACTATGTATTCCCTTAACGTTTAAGTAAATGTCCATCGGAGTGCGTGGGGTTCCTTTCGTATGAAAACGTAATAAGATATCTAAAACATGTTTAGTTTTCAGCTATCATATAGTCTTGACCAAAGTTCAGGGTCAGATAAGACTTCAAGAACTGTAGCAGAAATATAAATAACAAATCTTACACTAAACATCGCCAATAATAAAGAATATAAAGCTCTGCTATTTTAGAATCATCCAAATTGATGTATCCGAAATTATGGCCTCTTAATTAGGAATTGGGCGTTCAATCTCTTGCACGACGGTTACAGTGTATGTGAGAGCAAGGAACAACAACTCTGCGTGGAGATTGTTGGGCGTTAAGTAAGTTCCTTATTCGGAAGCCTGTATTTCGGACAATCACTTTCGGATATGTTATATTTTAGATGGTGTGTGGGTTATTTAAGCATGATTATGTTATATGGGCGTATTCTGTCACATTTCTTTTTGTATTCTATGTGACGATACACGCTGAAAACAAGTATTATAAAGACGATAATATGAATATAGTATTGCCTTACTCAAACGTAAATTGAAATTAACCAAATAATAGTAAATGTCGATGAAAATCATGGTTTATATAGGTTCGAAGTTAAAAATATTTATTGCAATATATTTCTACATAGCATTATTTAATATTAACACAGTTCCTCATTTAGTGCGAATATTAAAATCGAATAAGGAACTGGCATTTTCATTCTTATCAAAATATTAAAATGAACCAAGGAGACCAAAAAAATCAATGAAAATCATTGTAAGTATAGGTTGGGTATCAAAAACATTAATTGCAGTACATCTCTTCTAAGTTTCATAGAATGATTGAACTGATTCCTTATTCCTTATTCAAACCGAATAAGAAACTATGTAATATTTAAACAAACAGAGACATGTACTGCAATTAATATTTTTTACACCCGACATACATTTACAATAATTTTCCTTAGTCATTCGTCTCGTTGGTTCATTTTGATTTATAATTAATAGAAAGAACATTCCAGTTCCTTATTCGATTTGAATAAGGAATAAGGAACCGGTTCCTTATTCCTTATTCAAACTTAATAAGGAACTAGATCATTATTACTTTAAACATAGTAGAAATGTATGACAATTATTATTTTACATATACAACCAATATATAAATAATATGTTCATTTATATGTGATATCTTTGAATAAATTCATAGATGTTTAAGTAAGAAAACACCAGTTCCTTATTCGGCTTGAATAAGGAACAAGGAACTGGTTCTTTTTTCATTTTTCAGCCGCAAATAAGGAACTGGATAATAAATAAAAACAAACATGTTTAAATGTACATGTTTGCACTTTTATATCACATATATGTAAAATAATAGTATATGCTTTAGGTTTTGTTGAAGTGAAGTTAGTATTCGAATTAGAAAATATCGGTTCGGTTTAAACAGGTATGTGTATATATTTAGGTATGTGTTACACATACCTGGTTTTAACAATAAATCCTATGCAAGCGCGAAGAAGAATCATGAAAATGTAACGTAATACACAAAGTAAATGTATTCAAGTTATTTTGTTTTGATTTACTCTATAATTTTTTACAAATTTGTTTCGCGTAAATAAGGAATAAGGAACAGTTCCTTATTCCTTATTCAAGTAAGGAATAAGGAACTAGGAAAAGGGAACCAACTTACTCGCCATCAATTATGGGTTTGCAGCGATTTTCACGACCTCAGTCTTATTCAACGCAGAAATGAATTTCCTTTCTGAAAATGTACATATCTAGTTATATCCTGTAATATTTCTATAAATGTTGGGTCAAAAAACAAGAAATAACACAGTACGCAACTCGCGTGAACCAAATTCATATAATAAATGCAATTAGAATGCGTGCTTATACAGTGTACCTGCTGTTGTCGGGCAACTACCAATTGCTTTCGTTGAGTTATAAAACATTTTACGTTTCATCATTTTTATTTTCTCGCAACACGGGGGATTCGATGCAATGTGAACACAACATTCGAAACATTATAATTTAATTTTTTTAAGCGCATTTTAATTCAGTTGTCAATTGAAGTCGTTTCATACCGACTTTTGGATTGCCAATAAAACCGCGATAGGAGCTGTACCACTCCGCTGCATATAACCTGCTATTTAACATAGATCGCACATTTTAATAGTATTATATGGACAAACATATTATAGATTTGTTTATGATATCTAGAGATGCATACACTCAGTGGATCCAGACATTTAATTTTATTATGCTGTCCGGTGGTTTATAGAGAAATATCAGTGAATTAAAACTGATAATTTCACTGTTTCAAACAGTGAAATTTAACAGTGAAAATTATCGATAATTTTCATTATTACCTGATGTCTTATATAAATGATAATTAATCATTTTTTGCTATTTCCTTGTCGAAAAAGAAATTTGCAATGTTTTAAACTGTTACCGGTGAATATGGAACTGTTGACCGGTCAACAGTTTGAACTGTTGCCCGCTGGAATAATGACGTCATTTCGTCGAAAAAAAATGACGTCATTTTACAGTTAAATAGTCAAAATTATTTATTTTATCGATAACTGTTGTATGTAAATAAAAATTTAGTTTGCTGTTATTTCTATGTTGAAAATTTGATCAGGTAATAAAACACTTATTTCATGGATTTAACAATGTATATAAACTGTGCAAAAAGCATAAAATAAAAAGAAAATTTGTTGGATTTGGTGGAATATCGATTTTAATTCACTCGTGATCATAGAAAAAATATATTTTCACTCGTGGATGCGCCACTCGTGAAAATATCATTTTCTATGATCACTAGTGAATTAAAATCGATAATCCACCGAATCCGACAAATATCCTCCATTTAATGACAACTTATGTACCCTTTGTAATGAAAATATTGACACTGTATTATATGTACTCTAGGATTGAAATTTTACAAAGGGAATTGTTAATTATTTTATTGAATGTTTAGGGTCACATAATGTTCAAAATATACTGAGATAAATTGTCAAACAAAGTTGTTTGGGAGAACAAGCATTAAGCTGACTGATATCAGTATTCTTATTCTAAAAAATTTAAAATATATATTTGTAAGGTAAAGTAATAGTTTATTACCTTCAAAAGGGCATAAAAGTAATCTTTGCAGAGCATGAGAAATTACACCTTATATAAAATGTCAGGAAAATATTTACTTAATGGGGCAATTGTAAAACGATATGTGTGTAAATATAATAATCTTATTGTAAATTGTGTTGTTTTCTTTAAATATTAAATATCATTGTCAATTGATGTGTCTATCATTGATGAAGCGTTGATATTGTACGGAAGTTTAAAATGTTGATGTGTCTATCATTGTTGAAGCGTTGATATTGTATGGAAGTTTAAAATGTTGATGTGTCTATCATTGATGAAGCGTTGATATTGTACGGAAGTTTAAAATGTTGCTCCTATTCTTACATGTCATGTCTGTCTATGTATGTTTGTGTGAAATTGATACCACTTATAACCATATCAATACTATATCAATATATTTGGGCTTTTTAAAATATTGTAATAACGTTAATAATATTAGGTTCACACGGATTGAGCTACCGAAAAGACTCGTGACAACCCATCTGTGGGAAAGCAACCAATCTAATATAGAAACTAACCCATTTATGCCTATCGTCTAAAAAAAGGCCTTGGCAAACAGCGTTGACCGACATGAGACGCCGCATGATGCGGTCTGCGCTGTTTGCTTAAAGGATTTTCTGTAAGAAATATTCTAAATATAGAAATAAATATACTA